>NW_024545248.1:377342-420895 GCF_903064755.1 Maudiozyma barnettii
TATTCAATAAAAACAATGAGAATACTATTATATTATCCATCGTCAGTGTAATACTATTACGGATCTAAGAGTAAAAACATTGAGAATAAGACAGATGTAAGTTCAATTTGAAATTCGTTCGCTTTTTATATAAAGTATTAAAACTCTTCTCAAGCTAAACTCCCTCTACTCTTGCTCTACCACTAGTTTGGTGTTCTTGTTATAGAGATAGCACAACAACAGTCGTGGACTTAATTGCGTATGTAGAGCTTCAGTATCTGCCCTTATTCAGTAGTTAATAGCAACATAAACATTTGTGAAAATTATTTAGTAAGGTGGTCAGTATATTAACGTACGGAATAGACTGTATATTAAAGTCTTTTTTACATGATGTTCTAAACTGAGGATACAGTCACTGGCATCTCATTACAAGTTGCAAGTCGTATTGTTACTGTTTTTCTGCGTAATTAGCTCCCAGATAATCTGTTCACAGAGCTAGTGAACTGTGGTGACCGCATCTATAATGCCTCAAGCTGCTCACGTAGAGACAGTTCCTCGAGAACATTTGACTCTTTTTATGGAAGTTGTGGGCTACATGTTGTCATTTTAGGTAATAACTGAAATAAACAACAAGCGTACCCACTGGATGTCGCTGCAGGTACTATATAACGAATGCATCTCTTGTTGCCAAATAAATAAATAACGCAAACTCTTATCTCCGCCCGGTATTAAGTCCGGTCGTTTAAAGCAACTAGATCGAATGTTTAACCAATTTTCTAAAATCAACAGTGTGTAGATATATTATTCCAGCATAATAAAATAATACCTGAAGAAATTACCAGAAGCTCACATCCTAGGATCCAGTACACGTCGTTGTTGGCCCAAGGAAGTCAGAGAGACATTGCCGTATGGGTTACTAATGGAATTTTGAGATATTTTTTATAAAGGTTACTTAATATACCTTTGTTAGGGTTTTTCTTGTGACATAAACTCAAAGCCAACTCGCCTCCTGGAGAGGGTGTTCGTTATTAGAAGACATGATTAAAGATTTGAATCATCGATTTGTTAGATTGTGATGTAACAATCTTAACTAGTGAGCACTTAACATACTTTGCAATATATCCAGATGGGAAATAAATGACCTTTCACGGTTGCAAGTATTTGTATAGTTTTATGTATGAAGTTCTCTTTTAGGATAATAAGATAACGAAGATTAATCATAATATGTCCACTATTAACGACACACTTTTACAATTTCTCTCTCTGTACGTTTGCTTTCTTCTGTTCGAACTTCGACATTGACACGCTCTTGTTGCTTACGTAGTGAGTGTACTCTCAATGGGATCAAACATTTTCCGTTCAAAACTGCCTTCTCTTCTTCAAAATTGATGAAACTTTCAGTACAATGAGTATGTTATGGCAGTGCACAGGTGAAATGTAGTAAAAGTACAGAGGTACCAAAAAAGTGCATTGTTTGACGTACGGGCTGCCTATTTTCTGGATGTCAAATCACCAAGAAGGAAAATCAGAGTGTATCGGGAGCAATTCCTTAACTTTAGCATATTAGGAATTCTGATCGACAAAACGAAATTAAAAGACTCTCGAGATTCATATCTTATTTTTAATATAATTCGAGGTGCCTATGATATCTTCTTGATGTAAAAATAACGAAATTGGCTTCCTGTTTCTAAGTTTTACAATCAGAATTCTGTGCAGCCGAAACAATAACATTAATCTCTTGAGAAATGGGTACTATTTTTTAGGAACGATGGAACTTCCTATCTCACATTTACTCTTAACATCGATTATTGAAAATAATCCGCAAAATTCTGAAGTATGTAAAGTAGGTATTTTGTATTTTGTGTTTCAAGTTATTCTATCTTTTTTAGTTTATCTTTTAAACAAAATGTAAATAAACAGAATTCAATATACTACTTAAATTTTCGAACCTGCAGAATGGCACCTTTAGGAAAGATTTTTGCTGTTGCTCTTTTTGTTTCATCATTCATATGTGTACCTATCATTGCTGTTGAATGGCATGATTGGGCAGCAGGTGCTGGAATCATCTTCTTTTATGGGTTTTCCTATGAAGTTAAAAGATCTTTTGACCTCGTGTGTCCTACTGGTTTTGTTAAAGAGGTCGCTAACAATGAATCTGAGGGAAGATCAACCAGCGGTTGGCAATGGGGGTGTGTTGGGTACTATACAGGATCAATACTTCTGAAGACTTTAGCTGCTACGTGCGCTATGAAAGTGGGTGTTACTGGCTGGCAGTCTGTCAGTGTCACCACCACAGAAAGTAACGACGAAAAAGCCAAAAGAAATAATGCAAATATCTACTACTATGGTACTACAAATCACTCTATTACTATTACGGATGAATACATGAGTGGGTTGTTTGAAGAAGACTTGGTTAAGCGTGATGAACAATCAGAATGGCAACTTTTTGATTACGGTTATTTTGTTCAAGGTCATGGTGACAATCATAGCGCTATAGCCCATGCAACTCTAGGAAATTATTCTCAATATCCAGCTACTTTTTCGTACAAACATTCTAATGGTACAGTCATCGTTACAGCTGCAGACAAGGATAACATTGGTGCGGCCCACGATTACTTTAAAAGTTGGAGTAAAGGTGAAAACATAGAACTAAAAAAACGTGAAAACATTAATTGGATGAGTTGTACTGTTAATGGTTTACTTGTTCAGGAATCCGAACTTTTGGTTATTGCAGATTATGTTGACAATGCAGGAGGTTAGTGACCCATTTGAAAATAATAAAGGTATTGGAGAGTTGCTTACAGAAGGCGATGGTGCATGTTTACGTAATAAATTCTGCCTTGGTGTAGGATTAAGTGACCAAAGATTATGCAAGACAGTCGCTCAAAGTGAAATGTACGTCAATTCATACGGTGGGTTTGACGGTGAATGTTATGACAGTTAATTTAAGCTGCTGAATATTTTTCTATACCAGTTTACCTGATTATTATTCATCTTATGTTATAATATATATTTTTAGATACATTATTTCTTCAGATATTGCGATCTTAGCTTTTATGTGAAAGGAATATTGGATACATCATTTTTTAATATTAAAGCATTGTGTTCAACCTTTTTATACAATTCCCAGATTTTAGGGTAACCTTAAGTAAAAAATCAGAAGTATTTTCGGCCCTTACTTCATGAAGAATTTGATTATTAATGGAAGACATACTAATTGATTTTGGTCAGTAATTTATCAATTGTATAGAATCTTTATAAGTTTCTACTTAATTCTTTAGAACCTAAGTTAAATTCTGGAACTGTGATTGTTTCATGTTTAACTCTAGAAAGTTTGTTGTTGTGAAAAGTGTAAAAGTGTATGGTTAATAGTAGACAATGTTGCAACATCTCTCTCACTTAGAAAGGAGCGGAGTAATTACGATCCTTAGGTACGTAATTGGTTATGGGCTATATACAATACGGCATCTGATACTTTCTTACTTGCATTTTTAACACAAATAAGGCTATATATAGTTAACAAAAGGATACCTGTGCTTGTAGATGTAAGGATTTAGAATATAGTAATACACCAAATTAGGTAAACATTACCCTAATATCACGAAATTAGGATTTTAAGCGTGGCCCCATTGTTTTGGGGGACTTAGGACTTGGGACTTGGGAAGGAGAGGTTCTTCATTGCGGCTCTTTACTATAGGGCACAAATTTTAATATCTCACCCCAATTCCTACTCCCAGGTCTAGAGAAAAGTTTCTCACGTTTGAAGTTAAGCCTGGTAGGGAGGGGGATACTAAAAGTGCATGTTTTCCATGAGATCCTTTTATTTATGACCGTCCTCCAAAACCTATTGAACAATGCGATTAGATAATTTCTCTTGATCTATGAAAGCAAAGATGAAGATAAGTCAGACCATGAGAAGCATTTCATTATTAATTAACATATTTCGATATGCTTTTCTCTCTCTCCAAATCTTACACACTAAACTCTCTAAATTTTTACAAAATCCTCTACATGATAAGTACATATATTTTCGTAATTCTATTGACGTATATATTTTAGTCGATGTTTCTCGATTCATACCTTGTTGACTGATTACGTTTTAGAATGCTAATTTATCTGTTAAAAACACCCCAATAGCACCGTTCCTTATCGACAGAGGTTGGAAGCTTTTAATTGTATATCAATCACATCTGGTCAGGTTTAAACTGTATAATCAAACATCGTGTAATACAATTATCTATTTGCTTCAATGACAAAGGAGATTATGAAATAACCTAGTAATAAAAAAAAAGCAAGTTTGGTCGTCGCATAATTATCGATCAACTGGGTAATATTTCCTTTAAATTCGCTAAGTTTAAAATACCATTCCTCCGGTATATTAGAACTTAAGATATTAGACACCCTTTCCTTCAAATCTTTGAATTCATTCTGCATTAATTTTATAATTTTTTGCATTTCCTCTGGCTCCGTATCTACGATGTACATCAGCAATACCATAATTAAAGTATTAAATAACGGACCCAACCAGTATAAAGCAATCCAAATTTTACGACAGGGGGCTTTCGATTTGTTAGACATATTTTTCTTAACACCTACTATAGCTTCAACACCATCATATTTCCGAATTATAAATTTTCTCCCTATAATATTTGCTGAGACCAAAAGAGACCAAAGACATAGTTTCGTAACAATTCCAGGGTGGATTAATGTCATTTTCACTTTTGGCAGACCGACTATATACTTTATTTTTTGCGTTTTTAGATCTCAAGCATTAAATGATTCTTCAACTATCACTTTTAGTTTGAAACAAATTCGTATTCTATATATATATTTATATATATAGAACTTAAAACGCATAATAAACCTATGGATTTACTCGTATATTTACCGATGGTTTGCATGCAATCCGAACAGTTCGAAAATTTTTGAAACTAATCTTGCCAAAACGTTACAATATTCTCCTTAAAATACTCATCGATAAAGCACTCTCAACCAACGTCTAATATTTCCCATTTAAGCAGCCTTCTATATGTCCCTACAAAAGCTCCAGCCACCGATGCGTAGTCACTGGCATCTCATTACAAGTTGCAACTTGCAAGTCGTATTGTTACTGTTCATCTGCGTAATTAGCTCCCAGATAATCTGTTCACAGAGCTAGTGAACTGTAGTGACCGCATCTATAATGCCGCAGGCTGCTCACGTAGAGACGGTTCCTCGAGAACATTTGACTCTTTTTATGGAAGTTGTGGGCTACAAGTTGTCATTTTATGCAATAACTGAAATAAACAACAAGCCTACCCACTGGATGTCGCTGCAGGTACTATATAACGAATGCATCTCTTGTTGCCAGATAAATAAATAACGCAAACTCTTATATCCGCCCGGTATTAAGCCCCGTCGTTTAAAGCTTCCAGGATGTAATTAGCAGGTTATTCAAAAAAGGCAGAACTGAAGGAATTACCAGAAGCTCACATCTTAAAGCTCAAGTACACGTCATTGTTGAAGCAAGAAAATTAGAGGACATTACCGGAAGGGTTACTAATAGGATTTCGAGACATCTTTTGTAAAGATTACTTAATATAAAATATGTTGTTAGGTCCCGTTGCTATGAGATGAACGCAAAGCCGAAGAATTAACCGATTCGGCCGAATCGCTAGGGAAGGTTTTGAAATGAAGGATTTAAATAGAAAGTTGTAGAAACTGGTCTACTGGATGTGGAATTGGAAAATCTGACTGTGTATGGGGAGCAATTGATAGAGCTGTGGGTGTCTATAGTTGCCATTGCGGGTTGGGAAGTTTATGTCCCAATTGGTTTCCGGATGGCGATGAAGGAAATTCATCTGTTTGGTATCTCAAAAAGAGAAACTGATGCAGTTCAATCATAAGTAAGTGCTCATGATATATCTATCTATTCAACGATGTATTGGCAATGTAACTAGTTTACCAGCGACGACCATTGTGCTTTCCGATGGAACAATTTTGAAAAACGGCCAAACTGGGTGACTAGTTCATGTATCTTGAAGTCATTCTGGAACTGTTCATTTATACAGCTTACTGTCCGTTGATGAAAACATAATTTACAGAAGGGAGAGGAGAATTTTAATCTAGAAAACACTGCAACAGAGTTGGGAAGGGCATGGATTATTTAGATGTTAACAATGACTTCGTAACTATGGGTAATCAAGTTAGTTGTGTCTTTGACTTAGAGTCTCATGAGTACTTGTGGTATCTGTACCATTTCAGTAACCAAATAAGTATTGGGGAAGGAAAAGTTGCAGCTTTTCAACTTGATACCTGATATTTTACAAGCAATAAACGCTGACGAGACTACTAGCAGCTCTGAGTTAGAAATAGTAAACTAAAAAATGGCTTTTTCAGTTCAATATTTTATATAGGTGGTCACTATCGATTTTTAATTTTTATGTATTTAGCCCCAATTCAAAAATATCATAATCCCTTATTTAACTTCATCTAAAAGTTGAAATATCTTATGTGTTTTCAGTTTAAATATAAAGATGTATAAGAAGTATAGCCGTTAAAATTTAAATATTACAAACGTTATTAAACTGTATATAGTACAGAGTTTAACATAGCAATTAGATTGTAATTCATTGATTAGTTTTATATATAGTCATATAGAAATCGTGGAGCTTCATACCAATATGAAAAGAAAATATCTCTTCAAAGAAATTCCATTTTATTAGGTGTTCAATATTATTATGTACGTAGAAGAAAAGAACCTCCCGTTCAGCTAGTTTTCTGAAGAGTTAGAACCGTTTTGAGTACCTTGATACCGTTAAGTTCTCTGATCTGGATGCGAAATTCAAATTCATTCCGCTACCTGAATCTTCCTTACAACAGGCGACAGTTTTAACAAGTGAGCTTAGAACAAAGATTACCCAGTAAACAAATGGTAATCTTCCATACTGTCAACCTAGTCCTCGCATTTCCCCCATCCATACTTACAATTAAAAGTTGTTGCCCAGTTCTTATATCTTTTAAATATAAATTATGTCGCTAGGTCACGTGCATGTATGCCGTGCAAAACGATAATCACCAGCGAAAGCAAAAAAAAATTTTCAGTGCCACGAAAATTTTGGCAACAAAAATTGATGAACTCAAAGGGCAAAAGCTGAATGGAGCTGGAGGAGCTGAGAGATGGCGAGGGAGAGAGCGATTGAAAGCTGTGAACCACAGGTTGATGCCCAATGGATAGTTTGCTTAGCTTTTGGATTGTGAGAATCTGAAACAATATTTGGCTTGTTGAATTATATATAACAATTGTGAATATTGAAAGGTTGTTTTGATAAGTTTAGAAGAGGGTTTTTTTTGTAAGTTGTTCTTTGCTAATAAGATAGAATATAAATATAAAGTCGAAACTTGAAGATCACAAAATGTCTGTTGAAGAAGTCTCTCAAAAGCTAGAAAACGTTACCGTTAACGACGATGCTCCAAAGACCGTGCTATCTGACAACAAGGAATTTGAAGTCAAGCACCCATTGAACACCAAGTGGACTCTATGGTACACCAAGCCAGCTGTAGACAAGTCTGAATCTTGGTCTGACCTTTTGCGTCCAGTTACTACTTTCGAGTCTGTCGAAGAGTTCTGGGCCATCATCCAAAACATCCCAGAACCACATGAACTACCTCTAAAGTCTGATTATCATGTCTTTAGAAACGATATTAGACCAGAATGGGAAGATCAAGCTAATTCTAAAGGTGGTAAATGGTCCTTCCAATTGAAGGGTCGTGGTTCCGACATTGACGAATTATGGTTGAGAACTTTATTAGCTGTCATTGGTGAAACTATTGACGAAGATGACTCTCAAATTAATGGTGTCGTCTTGAGTATTAGAAAAGGTGGTAACAAGTTTGCTCTATGGACTAAATCTGAAGACAAAGAACCATTAACCAAGATCGGTGCAAAGTTCAAGACTGTTCTAAAGCTAACTGAAGATGGTCTACTAGAATTCTACCCTCATTCTGCTGCTAACGACAGACATGCTCAGCCATCTATCACATTGTAAAGATAATGAAAAAGGGAGAATTTAAAAAATAAAAAATATATTAATATTAATAATACTAAAAAATTACATTTACTACTACATACTACCCATTACACGTCACATTTTAACGTATTGTTTTTTGGTTTTTGTCTTTGTTTTTGCTTTCTTTTTTCAATATCAATAGGAGAGAGACATTTGTTTTTTCTTGATACAAATTTGTAAGTTAATATCCTAACTTATAATTAGTTAAACAGCTTTTCTATTTCCTCATATTTAAGGAGCATATACGATTACATATATCAAATAATAATAAATAAATAAATCTATAAGAAGAAAAAACAATAAAAAATTATTCTAATAGTTCTATATCATTGTGCATCTATATATATATAATATATATCTTTGAGTTGGTGTTGTTAGTCTATAATATTTAGGCGTAAACTTCAGCTACAGATTTTTCAAATATATCCAGACCCTTTTGAATGTTTTCATGAGAGATGGTCAGTGGTGGGACGAATCTAGCGGTAGTCTTACCTGCAGTGATCAGCAACAAACCATTTTCTCTACATTTTTGAATAACCTTAGCTGGTGGTTCAGTGAATTCAGCACCAATCATTAAACCTAGGCCTCTAACATCTTTAATATGAGATGGGTATTTAGCTTGAATCTTTGCAAGACGGTCCATGAAGATCTTTGCCTTTTCATTGACTTGTGCTAGGAATTGTTCATCAGCAATTGTATCCATGACATATTTACCAACAGCACAGCCTAATGGGTTACCACCGTAAGTGGTACCATGATCACCAACTTCTAGTACATTGTTGACGTTTTCATTTACAATAGTAGCGGCAATTGGGAAACCATTACCTAGAGCCTTTGCTGCAGTGAAAATGTCTGGGTGAGCCTCCTTTGGTAAATGAGAATGAGCCCATAGTTTACCAGAACGACCTAGACCACATTGAATTTCATCATAAATAACAACGATATCGTTGGCTTTACAAACTTGGTTAATACCAATCAATTTTTCGCTTGGAACTGGGAAAATACCACCTTCACCTTGAACAGGTTCGATAATTAAACCAGCAATTTGGTCCTTGTTCGAATGTAAGAAACTTTGTAATTTAGTCAATTCATCGTTGATGTTTAAGAAAGTCACATTTGGAACCAAATCACCAAATGGAGTTCTATATTTAGCATTCCATGTAACAGATAATGCACCCATAGTTCTACCATGGAAAGAGTTTTGGAAAGCAACAAGACCTTGTTTCTTGGCACCATGTTTCTTAATACCATGTTTCTTAGCAAATTTCAAAGCAGCTTCATTGGCTTCAGTACCAGAGTTACATAAAAACACTTTAGATGCATCGAATTGACCTTGAAATTGTTTTGTCTTATCGACAATCTTTTCACTTAATTCTAAACATTCGGCAGAATAATATAAATTAGATGAATGAACTAGTTTTCTAGCTTGTTTGCTCAATATATCAGCAATCTTTTCATTAGAGTGACCCAATGCAGTGACAGCAATACCAGCAGTGAAATCAATGAATTGTTTACCATTGACGTCATCATAAAGCATATCGTTATGGCCTCTAGTGACACATAGATCTTGAGGTCTGTTGTAAGTAGTAACTTGGAATTTCACATCTTCAAAGATCTCTTGACCAACTCTCTTGGTCATAGAGCTTGAGAAACATCTCTTTAATATGTTGTTACGTAGCATGTTATGTCGTAAGTACGGTTAGTCTTGTCCGATGAGTCGTAATACCTTATTTAATCCCTAGATTATTTAATGGTAGTAATTTTATTTCAGATATAAAAAATTAAAATGCAATTGGGAATGGGAAAGAGATCGCAGACACTTGCACTTAACAGCGACACATCTCAAACGCTTTATATATCGCTAAAAGAAAGAAACAGCGTCGGAATACAAATTTGTAAAACGCAATATCGTACGCGCAAATTTAAGGACAAAAAAATTTTCAAATTTTATTTTTTGGCTTCACGCAAAATTTGCGTTTTTGTCCTTTTAACTCAAGTGTGACCGTTAAGTGAGTCACTTAGCGAGCAACTGGGTGAGGCACCCAAAAAAAAGCGAAAATTTGTAAAAACGCTCATTTTGGGTGCCGCACGCTCGTTGTAAGTGAGAAAATATCAGATATTCAATGATCAGGTAAACATGATGTGACTAAAGGAACAAATGACATTAAATATTATATTATAGGATAGTTAATATCAAATTTTAAAAAGGTACGAGTTTTTAGTTATAGTGTCTACGATGAGATTGAACTTAATTTATAATTTACAATAAAAGTTTTACGTAATGTTTAAATAATAATAATAGTAGAAGTAGTTAATATATGTATAAGTGTATGTAAGTTTTTTTCAAACCATTCGTGTTCATTTTCAAGTACGTTTGTTCCATGACAAAGCATTAGGATCAGCAATCTTTCTCCCTGTCATCAACCATGTACTTAATAACACAAGCGCCATAGCAAAACAAATACATCCACCGATCAAATATATTTCACCTAAAAACTCGTTTTTCCCACCTATTGTGGAACCATGCGTTATGAACACAGCTTTCTTACCATTATATTCATTAACAGGCCAGTGTAAACCTATATCGATTTGATATGTACCTGCGGGTAAAGTATCATTCTGATTACGACGGATCAATTTGGTAGATTTATCAAAAGCACCAGGTCTCATCCAATTTTGGAATTCTTCCCATTCGTGTACATTTGGAACATTAGTCTCATTATAGCCATCAGGGTAGCTCTTTTCCCAATATGGAGGAGGTGCAATATCTGTATAATTGTATTTAGTGTTCTTGAATCTTATACCATCGGATTTCCAATTAATCCCCTTGTTAGTCAATGCATAATTCTTTGAAGAGTCATCCACATTGACCAATTCAAATGGGAAAGTATCATTAAACATTGCATTCGCAATTAACCCACATGGATAATATAGTTTCCCTTCGGAATTACGTGCTAAAGGTTTACAATTAATACCTGATCTCTCGTGGACAACATCGTATGATGCTGCATCACCATTTAATTGTTCTTCACTAAAGGATAAAACGTACCGTCTATGATTAGCAGCAAACTTCTCTAACATGTAGTTGACGTAAACTGTATGTTTCATATCTGATGGAATAGTAAATCTTAGCTGACATGTCCCACGTTCTTTGAAATCATCACTAGTATCATCAACAAATCTCCATTGTGGGGCCACTTTAAATGTCTTATTCTTATGGAAATAATATTCATAATGCGATGAGTTCATATCCGTAAATGAATCCGTGCCAGCCTGCGTCATACAATCCTGGTAATATATCTTGATTTGATCGACTTTAGCAGATTCTGCAAGGAGACACCCACCAACAATTACAAACACGGCCGCTACTAGCACATAAACCGGTAACACGGTCCTCGGCGTCAACACAGGATTTATTGCAGCCAGTCTCTGTTGCGTAAATTTATCTTCACGAGGTCTTCTATTGCTCACTTTCTTTGGTAGTGGCTCGTATTCTTCAAACTCTGAAGCATCGACATCCTCTTCTTCAGCTGGATATTGGGTCGTGTTTGATTCTTTATTTCTGTGGAACACGTCCACCTGGCCTAACTTCAAATTAACCATTATTGTTCCTTGATAATCTGATGGTCACTTATCAAATCACACCAAATGTCCTTTTATCTTACCACAAGTTTCCCCTTTTCTACTGAATCTAAAGTGGCCTGTCACGTAAAAAACCTTTCTAATCAATTTAATTATTCTCGCTGTTTTCTGTTTCTCCCTCTGAAAAAAAATTGCGACGGGCATCGCCAAATACGTTTATTATGGAACAGAAGATAAAATACTACCGATATACACGTTTGAATATATATATGTATATTATTATATTATTATATTATTATTATAAAATTGATGGCTGTAAGGTAAGCAGCAGGGACTCGTTGGAGATTGCTCCGAATCCATAACAGGTTGCTCCACCTCCCACAATTATGAATTGCATGTCCGGGAGCTGCTGCAATTCGAACCCGACCAGGCAAAGCTTGTGATTCTCTTCCCATATATTTGACGGTATCACCAGCGAACTTATGTTGTGTGTTTCAAGTTCAACTATTAAAATATTTGTTTTGTTGCTGAATAGAATATCGGGGGAAGTTCCTCCGACCACAACGATCTTATTTGACGAAATATATGAGCATTTAGCTCCGTATCTTGACAGCAAAGGATGTGAGACGACTTTTTGTAATGTAATCTTGTTCTCTTCGAGGCTAAACGTGTATAATGTATCAGAAACAATATTAGTGTCTATATCAAGACCACCTATAAGGTATCCTACGTCAATATTCTCATTGTAAGACATACATGCAGAAACCAAATTTGATGGAGAGAAATCACTATCTTCTGCAACTGATACAGTATCATATGTGTCTTTTTTACTATCATAAATCATGAAAGGTTGACCTGTAGTGACACCTCCAAATACTAGTAATTTCCCTTGGCCGATCGATACAGTACAATGTCTGAATCTTGTCTCCGGAAGATCATTTCCCTGTGACCATTTGTTATGTTCAGAGTCATATAGCCATGTATCTTTATATGGTCTATGAGGTGCATTACGACCACCAATTATTACAGACGTGCCAGTTCCTATCTGGCAGAATGTATGACATGTTCTCACTGGCGGTATTGGACCCGATTTGTCGAGAACATTAAATTTCGTAAATTGTTCAGTCAACAGCAACGTTTCATTGACTCTATTAGGGTTACATCCACCATGGTATGTCATATTACCATCCATATTCACATATCCAGAACCAAATGATCTCTTTAGATCTAAACCGAGCGGTTCAAATGTGGCAGATAACTCTTTATCTTCATCTATAGATTCTGTCTGTGTTATTTTAAACTTGTACCCAGGGGTAAATATAAAATCGGTGTCATTTGTAGCATGGCATAACATATAGTGATGGCAAAATAAATGAAACTCTTCTAATTCATCAAATGGTTGGATTTTCTCAATGGTTTCTCTAGTTTCCTTCGAAATGGCATTCCATAAGTGTAACATGTTCCCGACATTGACATTTTTGAAACCATATTTTTCAAATCTTAACCTTTGCGAATCGATTGTATTATATGTTGTCACGGATTGTAATGGTGAATCGTTTTTCTTGAAATGTTTCAACATTTGTTTGGAGAATGGTTCATAGGGACCTTGTTCGATTAATTGTTCTAACATAACAAAATGGGCGTTAGGTAAATGGGACGAAATACTAATAATTTCATCTGATAAATCTGCTTTCATGTATGCAAGAGAGACTTCTGCAATAAATACTTTTACAACGTTTGGATCATTCAATTGAGGTAGATCTTGGGAATGGAGCAGTAGTTTCTCATAGTCACCGGTACAGTTTAAGTCACATGGTCTTGTATAATATCTCTCGCAAGTTATAGTATCAGCACCATCTATCAAATCTGTTGGTAAGTTCACGATCTGAGATAACGTTGAAGTCTGTTTAATAATCTGTACTTTATTTTTCAACAGGTCAGAATAATCGATATCTAAAAATGAAAATTTTTCAGTGAATGGACGACTATCCTTATTAAGTTTATCCAATAATTCAAAGGCCAATGGATCAAATCCACAACCTAGATTAATGACTAAGATCTGTTTTTCGGTGGCTTTGCGAATAGACTCCAATCTGGATCGTATAGCATGTAACCTTAACCAATAACCTCTATTGATACAAGGAGACCTATTGACTAGTTTTGGCACAAAATATTTAAAATATTCACTGCTCTCCCCATCCTCATTTATACTTTGATTGACTCCCAATTTCGATAGATATATTGCCTCGACTGATCTTTTAGAGGCGATTGATGAGTTATTTGTACCTTGAACCGCTAAATCTGCATACTTTAATTTACGTTCTTTTTTAGTTTGTTGTCCCTTTAACGATGAAAGTGTAGGGTTCACTAATGGGTCCATTACGTATCGATAATATCGGTTCACGAACTCTTCTTTGCATGTCTTTTAAGTTCTGTTTGAGAACCTCATCGATTGATTTTTCACTGCTTGAAAAATGAAAATGAAAATGAAAAATTTCGCTTTAAACGGTTTATCATGTTCTAATTATATTGGGATATGTTACAGAAATGATGAATTATTTATATATAAATATATGTAGTAGAGTATGATATTGATAGTTGATGCTAGTTTGGTATATGGTTATGGGTGGTTCCATAATCTTCTTATTCCTCGACGGTATTCGTTACCTGTAAGAAATAGTTCTTGATAATCTCTTGGAATTTCTCCTGAGGTTGACCTTGACAATCGGAGATAGATCTATAACAAGCAATGGTCTCCTTGACTTCATCCGTCTTGATCCATATTTTCCCGTTGACACCAATGGCAATCTCAAATTTACAATGTTGGGCCAACTCCCTCAGTAATGGGAATTCATTATTGAAAAGTAAAGAACGTGTAAATCCAAGTGTTGCCTCTATCACCATACCGTTTTCTAATAAACCAAATCCTGCATCGGACCCATTAGTAGAGTCTACACATTCAATTTCGGCCTCCAGTTCCTTTTCTGCGTTGCATACACGAGCATACACAAGGTCTCCTATTACCAGAGTGGGTCTATTCTTTTTGGAGGCATTTGGAAATGCCATATATGATAATGAGACTGGTGTTGAAAAACTTGACAAAGATACCCTGTAACTGTCACCAAACGCACCTGTAATAATACCTACCACAAGGTCACCAACAGCAGGACTATATCTCTTGGAGTCGTATTCAACGTAGATGGTTTGGCCTTTCTTGGAGTCAGATATGTTTAGAAGACCGGCATTCACGGGTACAATCCTTTGAGTAACAGGATCATTGTACATACCGGGACCCAGTACCACGGGTCTCTCGGAATCTATGCTTATTTCATCACCTGGAATCACAAGTGTAGACATTGAATTGTGTAAAATATATGAGTATGCTGATCTGAGTACTTCCACTGTTTACAATCAGACCCAGCTAAACGTTCTCTAGTTAAATAAGAATCGATGGGATGCTTTTAAAATGAATTTGTTTCTTTGCCGGAAATTTTAATTTTTTCAGTTCTTTGTGAAGAAATCAAATTTTTTGGAGTGACGGTCACGTGAATACTGGAATAGCCAGTCCTATGATGGTGCCATAAATGAGGATGACACTGCCACTTAAAGGAGCTTCCGATGGATTGTTATTTATAACTATTGTGATTGGTTTGTTATTCTTTTGTTGTGGTTTGGTAGAATATTGGTTTGTACCTACGTTTTGTACAGAATGGAATGGCAGTGTCTGGGATTTTGGTAATGTTCATACTTCAATGGACAGTAACATAGATGATAATTAGACATCAGTTTCAAACAACGCAGTTTTAGGTTATGTTAATCTACTTTGTGTTGATAAGTTGGTATAGAATAGAGTGGTACTAGATGGGTTTTAAGATAGTATATTTCTGTGGCTTCTTCCTGGCCTGAATGAACTTTCGCTGAATACGCAATTTAATAAATTACAAAATATCAGAAAGGATGAAATGTATAAAATATATGTGTTTAAGATTCTATTTCGTTCCACATCGGGTTGCAAAGGGCCGATTAACAACGCAATTTACCTTATTAGTTCGGCTATAATAAAAGCAAATTTGAATATTAACATATCACCAGAGATAAACCGATAAATAACAGAAACAGATTCAGAAACATATTTAGCTTCTTGGATCACTACAAAGACTATGTTCAGTTTCAATCTTCTACAAATTTTGGTTTTTTCTAATGAACGGTGATATCACTTTATATTTTTGTTTACTAAAGTAGTACTTAATTTACATTTCTGTTTTAAGTCTAAAGTTCTATATTTTAAAAGAAACATAAAAAATCTGAAATACTTAATCATCTCACCAAAAAAACCCAATATTTGATTATAGACTACATTTCTGGAGGGTACGTGGAAACAATATTAGAATACCACTTTACTGAGTTCTTAATCCATAGATTGACTGTGAAGTTCCGCTACTTCAACAATATTCTATTGCAAGAATCAACAGATCTCGTTATATAAAAAATAAATAAAAACAACACACGTTTACAGCTCCTTTAGTAGGTACCCAAGGACATAAACAATGGCTGGACCAATAGACAAATATGTTAGATTTACAGATGTTACTGATGTCAGAGAGAAACTACTACGTTGGACTCAATTCCTAATTGTTCTTCTCATTGCATGGCTCCCCCAGACAGAGTTATTACCACAACTTAAATTACAAATATTGATTATAAGGAAAGTTCTGAGATGTTTTAAACCTTTACATCATGTAAATATTGCTTATCACAATTATAAGACAACCGGAAATTCATTAATAATATTGAAAAACATTTTTTTTACGTTGTACTTGGGTTTAGATCAGATAGTATTGCTACGTATGATAAATATAATACCTACAAACTCTTTCACATTACAACAGGCTCCTAAATTTGCGAACCTGTTTTGGTTGTCTGCGTTAAGTGTTGATATTAGAATAAATTTGGAAAGCATAAAGAACATTGAAGATGAAGTAAGACCAAATGTGAAGAACGAAAACAAGAGCTATCATAGGAGACAAACAATTGAAAAACGGAATAATGCCATAAGAAAAATAATATGGGATGTGATGGATTCATATATTGTTTCCACATACCTTCAATATATGAAACCATACAGTTCCATTGTAGGTATCTTTGGCATGTTCACATCGACGCTAGCGCTCCACGATATCTGGAAGAAATGTTAATGCAATAGAGGTATGTCTTTATAAATGGAAAATTATGTAAGCAAGTAGTCATAACTACTTAATGTATCCAATGCAATGATATATATATATGTATATATAGCTATGTAGTACTCTAGATAAATGAGTATTCCCAATAGATTAGAGTATCTCTGGATAAATGGATATTTTCAAATCACATGTCCTAATTAGTTACCATAATTAGTTTTATAAGGAAGCAACAGCAATAGAAGCTGCCATTAGCTGGGAAACTTCCTTTGATTTACCATCTGCTTCAGCAAGTATAATATCAGGATTGTTCTTCAGTCTACAAATTGTGTGAAACTTACCAGGCCCCAAAAATCTTGTGAAGTAAGTAGGGACATCATTACCTTGCTTAGAGTATAATATATTCAATTTATTCTTAGCATCTTTGTCAATAGTATCAGAAGTAATTGTTGTAGTTGCTTTATTAACAGGAGTTGCTGCTGGAGTAATAAGTACTTCAGTACCGACAGTGGAAGCAGGTTTTGAAACTTCAGCAACAGGTTTCTCTACTTTTCTTCCTTCCAAGATTAATTCTGCAGGCCTAGTTGAAGTACCAACTTCAAACCTTGCACTTAAAGGTCTTGCTAAGGATATTGAATCATTCTCCCAAGGATGAGGCATCGAAGGTCTACGTGCAGGATACTTTTGAACACTTAGAACACTGGAACGTCTAATATTGATGATACTATTTCTACGCACAGTTTCTCTCTCTTCATCACTATCGTCATCAAAGGATGGGGGTCCATCTACTGATAAATCAGTATTTACCCTTGGTGCATTATCTAGCAACATTTCCTTGGCACGTTCTTCCAATTTCAGAGTATACTTATCCTTTTCACGAAGACCCTTAATACCCATCTTTCTTCTGTTTTTTTGACTGTCACCTGAAACAGAGGATTGCCTGCTACTCCATCTACTACTGTTCGCACTACCGTTATTAGAGCCTCTACCAGTTTGTGGGTTCTTAGATGGATCTAACGAACCAGGTGTACACTTTTTTTGTGGAGTTTGAGGTCTGATGACATTACTACTTTTTGACACAGGAGGTTTAATAGAGTTCCTATTTTGTTGAACAACTTCAGAGACAGGTGGTTTAATCGAGTTTCTACGTTGCTGAATAATTTCAGATATTTCTTGTACTTGCTTTAGTGGTTTAATTTCCTTACCTTTCTTTACAGGAGGAGGTAACTCTGGCATCTTCAATGGTAATGGGGGTAGACCATCGTTATTATCAGTGGCAGTTGTAGATAGAGCCGGTTTCATCTGTCGCGATTCACTAGATACCGGTTTAGTAACAGGAATATTCTTGTGAATTGAATATTGATCTAAGATCTTTCTAGCTAATGCATCCCTAGAGGCATTTTGTTCAGCATCACTTATTAATAGCCCAGAACCTGTTCCTAACAAGATATTTTTCAATTTAATTTCGATGGTAGTTTTTTTATTTTTACCAGTTGCACTAATACAATTAAAAGTTGGATTAACCTTTAATTTATTTCCTTCTAATAATTTCATGACTTGGAATTTCGGATTCTTACGATACAAACCATTAATCATCTCCAGACTATATAGTTTTGCTTTCTCTTGAATCAGTGATTGTATATACGTCTTGACTTCTTCCAAATGGAATCCCGAGGCTCTATCGACAATCAATGCACCAATGTATGCATCAAAGGAAGGAAATTTCCGGTCTGGGCCATTCCCATTAGACATGAAATTCTCAAAACAATCACTCTCTAGGATTCTGTTGCGTAATAAATCCAGCGAAACAGCATCTGCGAATGGGAACCGTTCGTATAGGACCAACGAAGTCACGGACACTAACCAGTTCTTCCCCAATGAACTCAATTTAGTGTCGTCATGTCCAGCATTGAAGTCAGCCTCTTGACTCAACAGGATAGGTTTGCCAAAAGTATATTCTTCAAGGTCGGTTTGATCGGGGTCAAAACTATAATATTCGATAATTTTAGCAATATCCATGGTAGCTTGAGCATTTTTTAAGTAAGTAGCGATCGAAGTAGCAGGAGAGGCAAGTATCCCTTGTACCATATCGTCAGAAGTAGGAGCATCCTGGAAATGGCCCAGATCCTTGTTAGAGAGACCGTCAGCATAGATGACGCTCATTGCATTGCGTAATTGAATGCAGGCATTATGTACACGGTAGAATCTTCTTAGAGAGTCGAAGTCAGGCATCACGATGGTCGGTAACGAGCTTTTCTTATCCTGTCAAAGTGAGGTTAGGAAATGTGGTAAATCCAGTATAAATATACATGTATTACTACTCTTGAAGGGGAAGGTTCAAAGTGAATTCATTGGGTTTTCTTCACTAATCATTTTGTTTTTGGTGATGGAAATTTTATGGGCGAAGCGATGGCCGTTTTGATTTGTGCTGGGGCAGTTTAGGGGAGGTAGCAGCCAACCACCAGGTCAACCACGTTTTACTGAAGAGTTAGTTCCATCGTTATACGATGATGATGATGATGATGATGATGATGATGATGATAATAATAATGTACACATGTTGCAAGATTACTAGGTTGGGAGAGGTGTTTGATTAGTTACGCCTAGTTGTAGCTTTGAGTGAGGATATTAGCGGGGAACATCTTTAGGTTATGTTCATAGTATTGGTTTATTTAATTGTGGCACCATATATATACTCTTATAATGAGACATACATGAGGGATTACAACTTTGTTTATAAGTTATCAATACGGCCAAATCTTGCTGGTCTCAATCTTGGCAGACAGTATATTGTAATACTTATATGGGACTCGGGCTAGGACTTGTTACCAAATATGAACTACGTAGTCAACAAATACATAGATCCATCAACTTCACGTTATAACTATTGAATAATGGAATGTGACAAGTACCAGGAATCTTTCATCTCATCTCATCCCGCAGTGAGGAGAGACGAGAGTGGCACCACAAATTACGTTACGCGATGAGAAATTTTTCAAAATTTCAATTTTTTGGCGTGGGAAGCTCAGTGATCTACAGTCAGAAATATGGGGCAACTACTATATATGGCAGAAAGTAGTTGCAGTTGATGTATTGTTAAGGTTATGAGTACATCTAGATATAAAATCAGGGTACTCCTATACACGTATATATATATCAGTTAGAGACTACTTCTATCTAATGCCCGTTTTTACTAGCTGTTTCTAACTTTCCGGACCTACAACAAGCCAATTTTTTCAAAAAGATTCTATTTTTAGTTCCTATTTATCAATAGAGATAAATCTCACACACCTCCTTCATATAAAAAGAATATAATGCCTGTTCACTCGCTAACATTATCATTATGGTGTTGCTTCTCAGTTTTATCACTTACAAATGCATTTTCTTTTCATAATGGGAAAGTTCTCCAAGGTAAAAACTATGGAATCAAAGAATTCCCATCCATATTAGTTGGTATTAACGATTATAACGATTATTACGTTAACGTTTCGATAGGTACTCCCGGACAAATCCAACAATTGGTATTAAACACAGCAAGTCCCTACAGTTGGGTACTCTCAGGCTCAAACGATACCCAGTGTCATAATCATTCACTATGTAATTCAGATTCCTTTTATTTACAAGAAAGATCGTCCACCGCTACAAATTATGACTTGTACCGTTCTTATACATTAGAATTCATAGATGGGATTGCAATCAAAGGTACTGCTGTCAACGATGCAGTTGTTTTCCCAAATGTCTCAGTTATAAGTAGTAGCAGTAGTACAGACTCATCTAAAAAAGATTTAATGACAACTTACAAAAAGACCTTATTTAATTCAACAGGAAACATCACTTATACAAGTGATGAATTAGCCTTATCAAACCTGTCCTTCATTAATGTCAACCGAACAAAAAATTTACAATCAGGTGTACTGGGTCTTGGTGGTTACATTACGTTCCCTAATTCCCCTATTGATCAAAGTAATTTTGACTCATCTTTCTATTTCATTAGTGACATGTTAGAAGCAAATATAATCGAATCATCAAGCTATTCGTTATGGTTGAATAGTGGTCGTATTACAGAAGAAGATGACAACGATGGCACTTCCTCCTCCTCCTCATCGTCATCGTCGTCTTCGTCGCCATCTTCCTCGAACTCATTAACCGATGGATTTGGAAGGCTTTTATTCGGGGCGATAGATCCATCTCTATACACAGGACAAATGTATCAATTCAATATGATCCCCTTTATGGACCCGACGACAGGTGTTGCTAGCACTGGCTACCCTATAGTTCCTATGGGCCCAATATATATGGTCTCTAAGAACGGCGAACGGTTAAATATGACGTCCGAACAACATTTCGAGCCCGTATTGATAGACTCAAGTTTTATAGGAAATTACTTACCTGTAAGCACGATCATCCAGATAGCTATTCAGATTGGTGCTACTTATGTGGAATCTCTTGATAGATGGTTGGTACCATGTTATTTACAATCGTATGGGGCAAATATTGAATTCACATTTGATAATTTGCAAATTCAAGTACCATTAAGTGATTTACTGACAAACTCTTCAATGCATTACCCAGATAAACAACCAGCATGTTTCTTAAAACTATATGCTAATAGTTACATTGGGTTTAACATCCTTGGTCAATCATTCTTGAGAAGTGCATACATGGCCGTAGATTTGGATGGTAATACCGTCGGGTTAGCTCAGGCATTCTCCAGCAAATTGAGAATCAAGGCAAAAGCACAGGCTGGTCAACAACAGGTAGGAAGCTCCTCCTCCTCAATACCAACATTGGCCGCAATAAAATCTGGTTACATACCATATGCTTATCACAAGATTTATAACTCTACAAGTTTGGCTTTATATCCATCTAGTGTTTCAAGATTCATGTCAAACATCCCGGGTCAATATTCTGCCTCAGTCTTCTCTAATGGTATCATTACACGCCCAATGAGATCATTCTACGATACATCGAGATCTACGACGACAAAGAGTTCATCAATATTTTCTAGCTCATTGGCCCTAGTATTACCGAGCGGTAATATGACTACCACAATGTATGCTGCAGGTAAACGTGAATACCATGTACCAACTGTCTACAAAGGAATAAACCAACAGCTATACATTCTTTTAGGTATGCTGACATTGTTTGTAGCCTTTAACACAGCATTGTGAAGATAACATGTTTACCTCTGTATCATAACAGTCGGATAAATATATATATATATTCCTGTCATGCATAAGAAACATATAAGGTACCGTTGAATTGAATGTGTACAACTTAACCAAACGTGCTATATTCTTAATCCTAGATTAAAGACATCATCACAATGACTATTGCTATGGAGGCTGTAGTGCCTGACTTATAGATGAATAGTAATTTGCTAATTAATTTCATAAATTTCGATGATTTATCTTGTGTCCGGAGAACTCTTATCCGAGAGGGACCACAGAAAATATCCACGGAACATTTCCTGCAGTCAAATGTTTTTATGATAGATATTAACTAATCCCCAGAAACGACAGGAGATAATGTGATCGAACCAAGACAGCTTTATGCAATAAGATCTCATTTTGTTACAAGCAAGTTAGAGTTTGAAGTCTTTTGACTTTAGCAGTTCTCGAGGAATTTTTGCTATTCATTTTCATCTGTAAAATTACAATGGAGCTTGTATCCAACTTCTCAGTAAAATTGCTAGGCGGTTTCTTTTTACTACCTATCAAGTTTGTTACGCATTTAATCGACAGCTGTCATACCAGGGACTGCTTAAAACAACAGCTACTAGTGCTATCACAGTAGATATTGTTGTACTGATTCTTTTCAAAAAATTCTACATATGCAACTTATTCCACTTCATTAATGCTGCAATATTACACCGAATGGTATAAGTACATCCATGAATCTGCAACCTTTGTCACCTTTGTTGTTATGGTCCCAATAATACCAGCTTTTTATTTTGAGTCTTTTTGAAAATATTTTTGACATATAATTTGGGCGCTGGTCTGATGATTTTCGAAGAATTATCAACATGAAACATGCTTATTTCTTTCGACTTTTCTTACACTTTTCTTCAGTAATTTTAGAAGAGTTTCTTATGTCCATTCCCTACCGGAATGTACCACCGTTTCTCTCTCATTATCTATATTCCTAATCCGCTCTTTACTTACTAAGAAGGACCAGAGTTTTGAAGTTCAACTTACAACAATCTGCAATGTTTCGGCAACTATTTACCCGTTTCGGCTGCTTCTATTTATCATGTCAACTTAACAGCTATACCCTTTTAGGATATTTTCAACTTTTGAATAAAATAATTTATTATCTTCCATTTGTAAATTCGCAGTACCCAATATACAAGGATACGAAGCACCTACGTTTCAGTCCAACTGATATAGTGTAATACAATTCTCCTTATTGATTAATAATGATTTTTTTAGAACAAGAAAAATTTTTCTCCACTTCAATATATATATATATATCAGTACCTCTATTAAATTCGAGAGCTCTAGGCGATATTTTCACTCACTAGTTACAATAATGGTTAGTTTCGAGTATTCTAACATTTTTCTTTTCTTAGTTTATTGTATCTATATCACTCGAAAGCGCAAACAAGAATGCTATTTGACTTGAAAGCTGTTATATATCTTCTTTCTTTTTTCATACTAGCGCTAGGTGGTGGTGGTGTTGACTTGAACCCAGATTCCACCCATTCCTGTAGAGTGCCTGAAGGTTCCACGTATATTGATGGTTTTCGTGCAAGAATTTATCCATACTTGCACCCTCAATATACATATGAATACGACAACCATGATTATTTACTGAATCTATATTCAACTTTAAATCAACCATTAACTACAATTTATGGTATCCATGACGTTAACTACGTTTACACTGGTCCAAATGCATATAATGGTCCACAATGGGGCTTATTTCATGGTTATAACGTTACTTTGACTAACTTTACTGTTGAATATGTAGGTTATTTTGTTCCTCAAAAAACAGGAAGTTATACGTTTTCCTTTGACAATACTGATGACTCTGCTTTATTATTTTTCGCCAATCCATCTGCATTCAGATGTTGTAATGCAGATGCAGATATAACCATAGATCAAAGTGACGTTTCAATCGACGCGATTGATCAATGGGCTACTGGTGCACCATCTACCGTCACACACACTCTAGAGGAAGGTGTTGCGTACCCAATGAGAATTGTCTACTATAATCAAGGTGGCATTGGTAAATTACACATGACTTGGAAAGACCAGCTGGTGTCACACATGAAACCTTTGATGACTATGTAACATTCTTTACTGATTTAGAAACTGAATGTGCTCATGAAATTATTACACAAACAACTTCTTTTGAACCAGGTACAGCAACTGAAACGGTAACTTATACAACACTGGTCTCAACCTTTACTGGCAATGATGATATTGTTACTACTGAAACAATTTATGTGGTTCAAACTCCTGACAGCCGGTCTCACACTGCGACTTCTACCACTATCTATACAGAAGGAACTGGTTCCATAATCGCCACATACTCTACTGGTACTGGTGTTTGTACTGGTACAGACGGTATTATCACCACTGAGACTACTTATTATGTTGAAAAGCCAGGACCAGAAACAACACTCACAACAGCCCTTACCACTACATTATACAGTACTAATGTTAAACCAACTACCGAAACGAATGTTACTACATTCACAACAACTACAGATGATGATGGAGATGAGGAGGAGATTCTACAGACTGAAATCCAAGAAATTATGGTCCCCACTATCGGAATCAATATTGGCATATTTCAAAGTACAACCCAATACCTAAGTATATTTACCCCAACTATTGTTACACAAGTGACAACCAATATTTCAACTGATGAGGATGGCGAAGAAGAGGAGGTTGTGGAGACCGACGTTGACTTGGAGTTATCAAGTGTAGAAGATACCATTACTACTATGTCCACCATTTTAACGGAAGGTGATATCACTCAAACTACCACAATTGCTACTGTTGTTACAATCTACTATACTACAGACTCCGAAGGTAATGAAGAAGAAGTAATTGAAACTGATTATGTCGTCGAAATTCATAATGTCTCTGAAACTTTGTTAACTGCTACTACTGAGTATATTAACTATTCTGGTTCAGTGACGAGTATCTTAACTCATATTACGACATACTTTACCACATATTCTATCGGTAATAAGGAAGAAGTGATAGAGACTGATATAATTGTCGAATCACCTAACCCCGCTGAGTCTGTTATTGATACCGAAGATCTAGAACTTGAAACTATAGCTGAAGAAAAAAAAGAAGAAGTAGCGTTTAGCTCGTCGACCATTTTCAATTATTACACTGGTTCGGTTACTTCAACATGCTCCGCTGGCGTAAGAACGTATAACACAACCGATGTTAATGGAAACGAAGAAGAAGCCATTGAAACATATTATTATGTAGATATTCCATAAAAATCGTCTACGCCGCAGATTGTCGAAGAATATACAAAAGTACAGGCCGAAATCCAAGAAGCTGCCTCTAGTTCGAGTGATATTTCTGAATATACCGGTTCTGGGTCCTCTCAATCTGATAATATTCTAAGCTATTTCATTGGATTGATGGCAATCGTGTTCTTTCTTTAGTGCGACAAACTAAACAAGAATCACAATTTATTTTGTATATATTTTGAATTTATGTAATTTCATTTAGTTCTTGTTGTCGGTTAAATGGAAACATTTTATAACTTGTGATTTTAATATTGTAAAAAGTAAGAACAGGTCTCTCGAGATTAGTAGAAGTGTAACTTTTAACCATGCGTTTACACTAGTCTATATTAATAAACTATATTCAATTTAAAAATGTTTCTGTAATATAGATTTTAAGATATAGAAAACATGAATAACAGACCCCATTCTCTAAACAATCTCACACAATGATTACCCTTTAAGCACAACGGTTTTATTTTGATTGAGGGTAACTTGTGCAACCAACGAAGTTCTAGAAATACTATAGAATTTTGAGTTCATATTGAAATAATGATTATCAACTAGTATGCTTTCTATTTAAATAGTTATTGAGTGATATATTTCATAACCGGGTATAAAAGAATATTTTGTTTAAAATGACCTAACGTGATTACCATTAAAATAGTTCAATGATAGCACCGAAAATAGCTAATAATGATACAACACCCTTGAAAATCAAGTTGTTTGCACTGTTTTCGTTGACCATAACATCATAAGCAGATGTGGATGGAATACCTGTTGTGACCTGAAGGATAGATGGGGTAGACGAAGTGCTCTTGACACTGTTACCGGAACCGTTGGAAGAACCGTTGGAAGAACCGTTGGAAGAACCGTTGGAAGAACCGTTGGAAGAACCGTTGGAAGGACCATTATAATTTTCGTTTGTGGTTATAGCAGTAGCAGTCTCTTGAGCTTCTTCACACTCTTCACAAACTTGAGTTGTTGTGGTCATCGATGTCAATGTTGTGGTAGTGTGATGACTATTTCCCTGCGCGTCCTCGCATTCTTCACATTCAACAGTAACGGTAGCTTGAGATTGAGCTTCTTCACATTCTTCACATTCAACGGTAGTTGTGACGTTAGTTTCTCCATAGACAGCAGAGGTAGTAGCTTTAGCCTCCTCGCACTCATGACATGTCACAGTAGTAGAAGTTTCGGTATGAATTGTGCTGAAGTTATCATCGGATGCAGATCCTGTAGCATAGGATACGCTAGCAATTGATGAAGTACCATTGATAGAAACTGAAGAACTTGGAACAGCAACAGTGTCACTGTTAGAAACAGTACCATTCCAACAGTATCTCTCGAAACATTGCGCACACTCGGTTGGCCATTCTAGTCCAAGCTTTTCTTGCTTACGTCTCATAACAGCGCAACCCATACAACCTAAGAAATCTGGATCATCAGTGAAATTATTTCTGGTAGCAATTTCAAAACCATTTTGGATCATGCCTAAACGTTGTTCTCTAGTGTAAGTCAAGACGGAAGTACTGACATTAGTGTCATAGGAGTAAGCTCTGTTAGGTAAGTAAACAACTAAAGGTGGGACATAAGCTAAATCAGTCAAGTTGGAAGAATCACAACCAAAGAAAGTTGGGTTCTTGTTAATACCTAAGTTGATAATAGTATCCGTATCTGGGACATATGGGAAAGCGTCTGTCTTACCAATTTCCATGAATTGACGTTCGTATGTAGCGACCAAAGCGGAACCAAATGGCCAAACTTCATCAGTATCAGCAGTAGTGTCAGTAGCAATGACCAAATCAAGATCACGTTCTTTTCTCATCAATGGTGTGAAAGGGATAACTTGACCATCGATACCACCATCAACTAGATATAATTGATCATTGTCAACAATAGAGCTGTCACTTTCGTAGTTGGTAGTACCCTTGAATGGATTTGGAGCAGCAATGTTAACATCAATGTGACCTTGGGTGGTGACATTTGGTAAGAATTTAGTTTCGTAAGTTTGGATCATTTGTGAGAAGAAACCACCTTGGTTGGAAAGGGTGTTGATAACATTAGTAGAGGCAGAAGTCAGGAAGTTTACATTGTCAAAACCAGCAATACACTCACCTGGAGTTACGGGAGAACCATTGTTAACCTCAGTACCAAGGTACTTCATACTGGAGAAAGAGTTAATGGTAGGTTCCCAGGAACCGAATTCGAAAGCTGACATTTCAATAGTGGTAGAGCTCAAATCGACAGAAGTTTCACCCGATTTTTCAACCTTGGCAAGTTCGATCAACATTGGCATTTCACCATTCTTGAAGACATCAGCATCTTGAATATCAGACCATTGGTAACTGTAACCACCTCTTGGCAAAGATGGGAAGAAGTAATAACCAAAAGCCAAACCCCATGCATCAGCCAATGAGACGTCAAACCCAGCTTCGTTCTTTAACTTGATAGATTCAGTAATGTTTTCAAAGACAGCATTAGTGTAGTCAGTGTCTGACCCACCTGGGTTTGTTGGCGAATTAGAAAGATCCCAGATAGAATGGTCACCGTCCTTCATTTGATCAATAATCTCTTGAACTGAGGTCCAGTTGTTGTACGTAACAGTTGAAGTAAAGAATGAACCACCGGAGGAACCAGCTATATAACTGATACCTTGCAACAAACCACCTAAACCATTTTCAGTGGCACCTACAGTTCTTTCGTCCATAGCAGCAACAACACCGGCATCAACAAACATTGCACGATACCCACCACCACATGAAGCAAAACCAACTCTTGGTTGAGTAGAGTCAAAGATAGAATCAACAATAGAATTATCTGAAAAAGTAGCAGTAGCACGATCCAAGAATTTCTTCAAGGCATCCTTTGTAACACTTTCTCTCTTTGCTAACCATTCAGTTTCTTCAGAGGCCAAACCATCAGCTTTTCTGATAAGGTTAATATCACTATCACATGAAACTTTCCCTGGCGTGTAACTATTTGTTGGAGACCAAGCATTAGTCGTTTGTAAGTATGATAACAGCGATACTGCTGCAATAAAGTCTGCAAATTGCATTTTTTTATTATTAATACTATTCTTCAAACTTTGTTGTTTCTCGAACTTTAATAGCGATAAAAACTGTACACCATGAAGAAGACTAAAAAAAACACAGTGCTATTACTTTTATTTAACATTTCCTTGTAGTTATATATGCTTGTCTTGAATATTTTCTTTCAGCCTATGTATAATTATTTTGACATTTCAAGAACTCTGAAACGCCTTCTTCTTGAGTAAACGTCAACAAATCCAGAATACCTGGAGTTATCTTCCGTTAGAATATCCGAGTATGCACATCTTCTTGACCGGTACCCACTGTTAACATTCAGTGGAACGTATCCATGAACAATATAACTAATCAATACGTCTATCAGATCTGGAAATGATTCAAATTTCAAGTGGAGTCATCGCAAAATTTATTTCAAAATAACGAAATTTCGCGTATTGGCACAAAAGATACCGCAGGACCGAAATAAAATATTTTTCAAAGGTGAAATAATTTTCAACAATTACTCTGGAGTTTAAGACAAGACACGACTAACTTGAACCTATGCCCAATTGGTACTTTATTGTTCGTTGATCAACTGAGAGGTAGATGAATATCGAGACGGATAGATGCCCACTCTCTAGGTGAATTTATTTTAACATGCTGAATAAGCATGAAATTCTCGTAAAACTTTGATGATATTCACACAAAATTAGATGAATAACCCTGATAAATCAATTATGTAAAAAAGATTCCCTAAGGAGTTAAGTAAAACAAGAGTGTACCGCAAATACTCTTTCAGAATAATGCTTACAGTTTCGGAGAATTTTATTTTATTCCATTTCAAATAATTTCTTCTTTAAGTTATTAGTACGAGTTATACCAATATCTTAAATATGGCAGTCACTTTGAATATTCATTTTTTACTAGCTGTATACTTATAAAAGTTCAATACTTCACTTTACAAAATTATTTTACACAAGTATCTCCGATCTTGGTGTTTTCATCAGGTTAGGTCTAACTTTTCCCTGTAAACAGTGTCCAATCTGTATATGATAGCATCATCTACATTCCAAACACCATTTCGAGAAAACGGGTCCTTTCTTAACGTATCAATAACATCTTGCTTAGTGTCTGCTCTTATTTGAAGATGAGAATGGACGGCTCTTGGCGGGGTTACTTTCGTCACTAATTTGGCCACCTGACAACAAGATTCCAGCTTCAATAATTGGTAGAATACCTGCGACGTGTAACGGTCCATATTTCTTTCTCTCCGCATCAGACTTATCCATAACAACTACTCACCACTCAGTCATTGTAAAATCTATATTGTTTAATTCTCTTTTCTATTAAGGTCTAGTAATTAATTTTACGAACCGTAAACAACCATAGTTTGTAATATAATCCTTGCTTTCGACCTGATTTATATACCAGCTTTTCAAGGGACAGTATACAGCCACATGTAACTGTTAAAAATGGGTTTATGTCCTGAATATTAGTCAGCCTATGGCCTTATTAGATACACTTTTGAAGTTTATTGACTAGGTCATGTTGGTTAAGTAATGGTCATCAGGAGAGAGACGACGAAAACGGATAACAATGCTTAATTATGTTTCCGGGCCGAACCAAACCGTTCCAATAACTATTTCAAATATCCATTCCGTGTATTATGTAAACATTTTAAATATATTTAACATAAGAGACGTTTATTTAGGATGCTATGAGTTTACTGATTCAAACAAGATAATACATAATGAGTTATCTATAATTTCTGGCTTTGTAGGTCATATTCAGTAAGTAGTTCGTAGGTTTTGTTGTATACTAATGATAATATACCTCCACCTGGCGCATACCTACATAAAATGGGTGTAATTCCTCTATACATGGCAGAAACACCTTGAACTTTGTACATATTTATAATTGAATAGATGGCCGACCCATATAACCCTTTTCTCGAAATCATATGTGAACCATTGACCGACTGAACTTGTGATTTCACAACATCAAATGGTACACTCAAGAAACAGCTCAATGAACCACCTAAAGCACCTGCTATAAAATTGTAACTCGTCTCTAATCCTTTGTTTTCTGTGTTAGGTAAAATTGATCTAACAAAATGTATTAACCCGAAATATCCAGAATTCCAAACAGAACTTCTCCACATTGTGGCCTCCAGACCTGTGAACATTGCCAAGACACCGTCTTTCCTTATAATGCATTTCAAGCAGTCAAAGGGTGTCCTGTAGAGAGAGGCTCCATCTTGCATTCTAATCTTTACCAGTTCGAAAGGTACAATTATAATTGCTTCAGTAGAACCTGCCATTGCACCTGCCATGATAGTGATTGGTTGTGTTACAGTGGATTGTCCAAATACTTGTTGCAGAAGAGTTAGGTACTTGGCATTACACGAGAATTTCGTAGCACGTTTGGGGACTTCCATAAGAATTGGTGAAGTAATGCCTCTATAAACGTGACGAAGTCCTTCTTTACGAAGAACTTTTGTGATGTAAGATATCAATCCACATTGACTGGTGACAGATACAGGTCGCAATTGGAATCTAGTCTTGATGACATCCAACGGATACATTACCACAGTCTCTGAGACTCCAGCAAAAGAACCTGCTAGAAACGTATAACGAAATGGTAGTTGATAATTCTGACCTTTGGAAGACATTGGTATTGGTGGCCTCCCGGCATCTCAAATGGGAGAAAACATGAGTGGTATCACATTCAAGTAAAAAGGAATAACATTCGTTGTTTATATATCAATCATTAGAGTCTTGGATACTTAAACTAAACGTTATTTTAAATCTACCATTGCGTGTTTTCAAATATTGAGCATTCTCCTTTGTTTATTTTTTTGTTCTTGAAGAATCATATTTTTATGATTCCAAAATAAAAATGCTTATTTTTTTTATTTTCTTTAGCAGTATACACTTTGCAGATAAGACGAACCTATATAGTGAAACGAAGAATTGCTAACCAACCACGAGCGCGACATTTAACAATTAAAGAAGCTATATATGCCATCTATATCTTCAGTATGAAATGTCTAATAAAATAATCATGGAATCTTAGATCATCTTCTGCTAGCTCTGGGTGGAATGAAGTCGCTAAGACGTTATCATTCTGTTTCACGGCAACAATCAAACCATCCTGAGGACTATCGGGTTTATTCAAACGAAATAATATCTCCACTGTGTCATTATCTAAGATCTCCTCAATAACAGGAGCCCTAATAAAAGTGGCTGGGAAGTCAACACACCCGTCGATAAAGCTCGAGAAGTCACACTCTTGTGTAAAGGATTGAGCTTGTCTTCCAAATGCATTTCTCTTAACTTTAACATGTAACAATTGTAATGTTTTCACTAAATCTTTTTCATTACTTAAAATCTCTGATATAAAGATCAATCCAGCACAAGTACCCCAAATAGAATTTTGTGAATTATGAACAAATTTGTATAGATCGTCATAGAACCCGGTTCTCTGAGCGATCAAAGACATCGCTGTTGATTCACCACCAGGAATTACTAGGCCATCACATTGCCATAATTCCTCTTTGGTTCTAACAGTAATTATTTTAATAGTTACACCATTATAAAATTGTAAACCATACTTGTCAACACAACGCTCCAAATGATGGACATGTTCTATAAATGCACCTTGCAAGGCCAACACACCAATACACTTTTGGTTCATTCCGATGTATTAATATATACTGTTCAACTTATTATTTACTTAACAATACGTGAACTAAGGAATATCTTTGTTTCTACTTGTAAACTTTTAAGGTACTCATTTATATATGCTTAGTTTCCTACGTACACGAAAACTAAAGTGTGACTCTACACTTTCACCAGGTTATCTCCCCAAAAAGTAACACCTATGTTCACTTTTAAAAACATTTCAAAATATCACGTTTCTGATCTCCTCTAAGACGATAATCCAAAGAGATGGATATCTGAATAATCTTGAACGGTCTCTATTGTTTCCGATCAACAATTGATTGGATTAGCTGAGATAATAATTTTTCAGTTTGGAATTAATTTTCTGTGAAGAAACCGCGGCACAAACTCACCTCTATCTCAACAGAAATGAGACGATGACCCACAATTGCGTAATATTTGCTAAAGGTGGCACATATTGCTGTTTTGTGGATGGTGCTAAGACGCTACAACTGCACTCTTTGTTACTCATAGATGGATTGAATAAGAACCAGAATAGGAGTCAATTTTTATTGAGATATTATAGTTGGAGGGGTAGATGAGCTGGATGAATGGGTTCGTGATTTTGGTTGGAAAATAGTTGTGAATCAATCAATTCTCAACTATAATCTAGTTTTCAATATATATATAAGGTCGAGTGACCCATTTAATTTATTCCCTTTGATATGCATCATTTTTTCCATCATATAGTTTGAAATTGACCATTGATTAGAAGATCATTATTGTTGTCAATTTTATATCGTTTTTACAGGGTTTTCTTGCGAATAATTTTAATATCCTGAAATGTCTGAATTTAAAGTGAAAGCTGGCCTGGCCCAGATGTTGAAAGGTGGTGTCATCATGGATGTCGTCACTGCCGAACAAGCAGTTATTGCTGAGAAAGCCGGTGCTTGTGCTGTTATGGCTTTGGAAAAGATTCCTGCAGACATGAGAAAATCAGGTCAAGTGTGTCGTATGTCTGACCCTAAGATGATAAAAGAGATCATGGAGGCCGTGTCTATCCCAGTGATGGCTAAAGTCCGTATCGGACATTTTGTTGAAGCGCAAATTCTAGAAGAGCTTGAGGTCGACTATATCGATGAAAGTGAAGTCTTGACTCCGGCTGACTGGTCTAAACATATTCGTAAAGATGAATTCAAAGTTCCATTCGTTTGTGGTGCCAAGGATCTAGGTGAAGCGTTAAGAAGGATTAATGAAGGTGCTGCTATGATCCGTACCAAGGGAGAGGCAGGTACTGGGGATATTTCTGAGGCTGTCAAACATATATCTAAGATTAGAGGTCAAATTGAAGAATTTCAACCACTGTTAAAGGATGTTGCCGGGTTAAAAGCAAAGGCAGAGGAATTGAGAATCCCAATCGATTTGCTAAAGACCACATTAGAAAATGGTAAATTACCTGTAGTCAATTTTGCTGCAGGTGGTGTTGCTACTCCTGCAGATGCAGCATTGTTAATGCAATTGGGGTGTGAAGGTATTTTTGTGGGTTCTGGTATCTTTAAATCCTCGAACCCTGAAAAAGTAGCTCGTTCTATTGTTGAAGCAACCACTCATTTCAACAACTCAGCAAAATTGTTAGAGGTATCTACCGATTTAGGTGATACGATGGGTGGTGTAGCAATTGAATCCATAAAAGGATCTAGATTGGCCGAAATTGGTGTTTAAATATTATATTTTATAAATATCTATAATCCTATTTATTTTTATAAACTAAAATAATGTATTCACAAACGTTAAAGCCAACACCGTCAGTCAACAAGAAAAGTCAACCGAGTAACTACGTGAAGTAACATGCTGTTCAAACTTGTTTTACTAAATAATTTTTTTTTTCTGATAACAAATCCTAATATATTTCCCTAATTAAATATAGTCCATTGACAAAACAATGAACTATGAAACATATCTAAGAAGAAAAACAATGTCATACATATCTAAATGCCATAAAATATCAATATATCTAATAAAAAAAATTGAACTTGTTTATAATACATGAATTATTAATTTGCATAATTATATATACCTTGAACAGTAATATGACGAACATTAATGATAAGAATCAAAAAAATATTTAAAAAATTAGTCTTAATTTTGATCCAAAGAAATTATTAGTGATAAAAATGCTTAAAAATTGAATTAGTTTGGGGTATGAAGAAAAATTATTCCAATTATAATAGGAGCATAATAGCAGCACCTAAGACAGCAGCAACACCAGCGGATTGCTTGATAGCACCATTAGCACTTTGAACAGCAACAGTGTGAGAGGCAGAGGAAGAAGTTTGAACTTGAACCTTAACAGTGGTAGTACCAGCAGCAGCAGATTTGGAAGCGTGACAAACTTCATCACAAGAAGTAATGGTAGCAGTGGTAAATTGAGTGTTGGTAACAGTAGCAGCAGACTTGGAAGCGTGACAAGCTTCATCACATGAAGTAACAGTAGTAGTTGTTAGTGAGTTGACAGTGGTGGTGGCTTCAGCAATCTTTCTAGATTGACAAGATTCATCACAAACAGTAACAGTCTCGGTAGAGTTAGCGTAGGCAGAGGTAGTGATAACAAGACTTTCTGGGCAGAAAGTGGTAGTTAGACTACTGACGTCAGTGACAGTGTTAGTGGTAGTTTCTTGGGTAGCAGTAGAGTTGCTTTGAGAAACAATAGAAGTGGCGGCAGCAGAGGTGACGTTAGCAGAGGTAGCGACATCAGAAGCAGAAGCAGAAGCTGGAGCAGAAGAAGCGACATCAGAGGCAGAAGCAGAAGCAGAAGCAGAAGCAGAAGCTGGAGCAGAGGTAGCGACATCAGAGGCAGAAGCAGAAGCAGAAGCTGGAGCAGAGGTAGCGACATCAGAAGAAGTAGCGACATCAGAGGCAGAAGCAGAAGCAGAAGCTGGAGCAGAGGTAGCAACATCAGAAGAAGTAGCTGGGGCAGAGGTAGCGGCAGCAGAAGAAGTCTCGGCAGCAGCCTCAACACTGGCAATAGCGACAGAAATATCTGAAGATAGGTAAGAAGAGTACCATGGGACAGATGTGGCCATAGCTAGCAAACCATCAACGTCAACACCAGTGAACATAGTGGTGTAGGATTCGTCGGTAGCAGTGTGAACAGCCATGTAGACATCGATGATACCATCTGGGATAGCACTACCAGAACCTAAGAACCAGGATGTGTAATCAGCGAATCTGTCGTTAACATCGTTTAATAGAACAACTAATTCAGCAGTTTGTTCTGGAGTTGGAGTAGCAGCGGAGGCTAGAGTAGCGGCACCTAATAAGGCTAGAGCAGAAGTGTATTGCATTGTGTATATAAGCGAGTGGATAATATTCTTACTGGACTCTTCCTATGAGTATGTAACTGAAAAAAGTAAAACAGAAATAGAATGTACAAAAGCTACTTTCAAACAAATATCAAAGTTCCTCTGTTTATATACTTTTCGAATGTACTTTTTTAATGGATAAAAACATGAACGAATGGTGATAAAAAGAGAGAATATTTTTTACTTGGCTTAGTTTTTAGCTCGACAGACACATTGCTTCTAAGTATTAGCAGTTCCCATAAAAATAACTTCGTTTAGAAAACTTATTTGAAAGCAAGTATATTATCGTGAAAAAATCTGAATATCAGAAAAGTTTTACTACTTGCTTTTTTAGTTTATCTTTGTAGAAGGCATGTCAATAAAACTTTATCTGTAACTATGAAACTCCAGACACCTTTAGGAAGGAAATAACATAAACAGAACAACCTCTTTTAGGGAATAAACAAAAACAAAAATATGTTATGGCGTTTGGTTACTACGTTCCTGGATATCTATTTAGATAGATCGTTTAAAAGATTTAGTTGGTAATCTGGAAAAGTTTTTTTTTGTTTCTTTTTAGCAGTGCCTGTTTTGCCTCTCCATCTTATTTTTGAAAAACTGTACGGCCCGCTCTTACCAACGCGCTTGCTTTTGCACAGAAGGAATCACACGACTGTAAATCGACATTCCAGTGAACATATGTCTATTTCGGGACGTTGTTAGGTAATTCTTGTAGACGAACACTGTTTAATTGGTCGTATATGGGTGTGTTGATTCTATGTTAGGTACGTGAACGTGTCACGCACAGGAATCCTTCTGTAGCACATTTTCTCACTCACTATCCTCTACAAGGCAAGAAAAAAGAATTATTACTGAAGTTTAGCAAAGGAACCAATACGATCTTTTTGTTTCTCACCTGGAAATGAATAGTTTTGTTTGTCTTGGGATTTAGAATCTGAGATCGATTTCTCTCTCATTTATTTCCTTCGTGATCTCCTCTGGGGCAGGCAACCTCCCCTGAGAGAACACATTATTTGTCTCCGTCGTTCCTTCATTATATTTCGTTAGCATTTTATTAATATATTGAACTCTACATCATTGTGCAGTCATTACTTAGATACAAAATTTTCAAAAGACTTGCAGTATCCTCAACTAGAGATATTGAAAAAAGAAGAAAAGAGAGTACTAAGAAGATGTTATTAGAAATGAATTTTTTCTTGATATTGTTGAATATGTTTTATTTTTGATATGCTTTATTGCTGGTGGGTCAAAAAAAATTTAAAACCCACATTATTTACGGTTACCATTTTCTACTTCCGGTTTCCTAGGTGCTTTTATTGACAATATTCTCAATTTAGTGCCGATGAAAATATATGGAAACATTTCTTTACGTAGCAAAATTATTGTAATTGATGTAGGCAAGATTACGCAGTACACCAGATGTCTTCTTGAAGCCCCAATTAAAAAGAAAAAAATTCTTGAAGAAATTATATTTAGAACAATTTCTCATGTTTATTATTATTTTCTACAATATCTTGTGTATTTGAATGAGGGATATGCACTAATAAAAGAAATACAACCTATTAACAACGTTGTTTGTCAGTTTTCGAAAATATGATAATGATGTATCAGTGGATAGATTTTAGCAATAAATATAAAAATATTAACTTGTGGAGTATCTTACCAAGGTACAATTACTGACTCCACTTAAATATACCTCTAAATTATAAGAAAACGAAACCAATTTTTTATTTGAACACCAAATAAAAAATATATCAATAAACAAAACGTAAGATTGGCATTGAATTTGTAAATCGAGTACTCTGAAAAAGCTCATCGTTTAAACCAGAAAATATAGAAAATAAATAAAGGTATATTATTACATGATCAGTTGTGCATGTAGCTCATGTGTCCTATAATGCAGTTATTTACATGCACCTTATATACGTATACATATACATATGAGATGAATTTATCGATACGCGAGACAAACCCTTACAAATTGAAAAAAATAAAAGAATATATATTAATCAAGGTGAAGACAATATCCTAAATATTGTGGATATCGTTCTTCTGTCAATTCGACTAAGTGTTCATATTTTTTCATCCTTCATCTCTTTTCCATAACCATCAAGGACACCTTCAAATACCTTTTACGTTTAAGTTCGACATATCTTGCTGTAAGTTGAATTTTCCTTGTGTATGTTTAATATTTATTTTCAATCCAACCACTCCTTCTAAAAGTTTATCAATATATTTAGAAGGTGACTCTGATACCTCCCATTTCCTCACAATATCTGGACCATTAGGTAGCTTTATCTCCTGCTGACCTGTTAATTTTGTAATCATGCCTACTAGTAAAGGTTTGTCAGTAATAATAGTTGCTTCACCATATAAATAAATAGCTGCATAATCAAAATTAGGTACAAATTTACGAATATGAGGTTTTAATGGACACTAGCCTGAGATAACGTAAGAATCAGGGTCCTGGAAGACAACAAGGCAGCGTGGGATTCTTTTTAACATATCTAAATGCTTATTTTTCACGGCCATCGTAGTCACTTGTGCATTAATCACAAACATACTATACACATGTTTTTATTTACCTTCTTTTTCTTCGAGCAAAATTATTTAGATTACCAATGGTCTTTAGTTGTTATTGGAACTTGTTTTTTCAAATTCCTAGTCTCTACTCAATTAGCTCTGAAAATATGTTCTTACTGATGTAATAGGGATGATAATGTATATTAAAATAATGGAACCCTCCTCTAGTTTGATCATATATATATTATGATTGTTATATGATGATGGATCCATCTGAACTAGTGGGTAATAATATCTTTTGTGGCTTAATCTATTGTTGACTATCTATAGAGTAGTAAAATAAAATTGATATAAAAGACGAAAACTTTCATTTTTGGGAAAGTTTATGTACAATATTTTACATATCAAGTTTCACTTAACCTTACTACTATCAGAAAATTCACTGAAAGAAAGTCTAAACATCAAATATATACATTTTTACTTTCATTATTTAACCAATTATTTATCTGTCATTATCAGAATCCTCATTAGTCTCATCAGTCTCACCAATCTCGTTTGTTTCAGCCGATGTCGTTCTAAGCCAGTAACTGTTAGAAGAAGTTTCGCTATGATTTTCTATTCTTTACCCCTTATAAAAGTCCACTATCTAATTTTTCTACATTGGAATAGTAAGTATAGTGAAAAGTAATCAATCATTAACTTTTTTTTATATCTTAGTCATCTGAAATATAAAATTGCCCTGGTATTCGGATAGAGGGTTTGTATGTTTCTAGCTGCGTTTACGCTTATGACGTGTTTTTTATTCTGCTTTCTTTATATACTTTAAGTCTGAAAATCCCTAGTTCAAGAGACTACTAATGTACGGTATGTTAATTTTACCAAGACGAGTCACCAATAGATATGGTTGTGTAGCCTCTTGCTCAAAATTATCCGGTACACAACTTAGTCTATTGGCGACACATATCGAAATCGAAAACTGCCTTCAACTTGAAATGTTAGGCCATATTGAGGGTGACTTATTTATGAGAGTGAAAGGCAATACGCAACAAGGTTGATAAGAAATCGAACATTATAGTTTTATAAGAGATTAATATAATATGAACATATAGTTGAGTAAGCTCATGAATCTGGCTTATCAGATATAAAGGTAGAAAGCGTGGGATCACAAAACAATAGATAAGAAATTAAAACATTCAGCTGATAAGTGCTCTAGACTGAATAAAATAGATACGAAAATAGAACCCTCTGAAAGATGTGGACTCTAGAAGAGAGGGCTTACACATACTTATGCAGGGGAGTTTCCCTTTCCTTTTATATCTGAATTTTTAACTTTGACAATTGAATTTAGTTATCAACTATTATACTTTTAGTCCATTTCTCGTGTATCTCGGTTTCATTAACTCCGTGTATAGTATACTCCGAGTAGGATGATCGCCCTTTTATCCTTTGTTTCTTTCTCTAAATATATGTCTAATGCCGTCTTTTCATTTGTCTAGTTTTTAATTGTGCATAACTTATTATATACTATTGTTTCTCATGAGATGATTTAGAAGCTCATCTCTTTGATTTTCTACTTTAGTTATTCTACTCTTTATAATTCCGTTCTTTGTTACATCTCATGTTCATCAATATACCCACTCTCAATAGGGGCTAATATTTCCAGTTGTAGACGGTTTTCGATATGTGTCAACCTTACAATCTCTCCTTTCCTTTTTCCAGTTAATAATTTTTTTTTTCTTATCTATGTTATTATCCAGCTAGCTCGATACCCGAACTCAGAACGGAACAAAAGAAAAAGTTTTTACAATGGGCATCATAAAGCAACTGCAGCAAGAAAGAGAAACCTACGATGATATGTCTTAGTATTTCTTCAAACATAAATAAGCACACGCCTATAATATCAGTATATAAATAGAAAAGTTAACCTTTTGTAAATTAGTTAATTTGATGATTTCTATGGCCCCTTTTTGATCTTTTAAAATAAGTTTATACTATTTATTATTTAAAAGAGGTCCTAGCATTTTTAAAGTCGTTATCTATGGACTTAAAATCTGAAAATTATGAGAACAATGCTTATGAATTAAACTCAGCGGAGTCTCATCCTTCAACTTCAATTGATAAGTGTGACCCATCTCTAGAATCCAAAGAATGGCCAGGTTCTGATACAGTACTTCCTACGGGTGAATATAAAGTTGATAAGAACATTCCTCAGACTTACTTGAATAGTGAAGATATAGAGAGAATCACAGATTCTGATATATACCCCCAGAAACGTTTATTATCTTTGTTTTTCAGTAAAAAAATCGATCCTATTCCTGATAATGATGATGAGAGGAAAGTATTCCCGCTTCTGAACACCAACATAATTTCAAAAGCATTCATGTGGTGGGTCACACCATTATTACGTAAAGGCTACAAAAGAACCCTTCAACCGAATGATATGTATAAGATGGATGAACGAATGTCAATTTCTACCATCCATAGCAAGTTTTTGCAACATTACAGGTATTATCAAGAGAAAGCTCAAGTAAACTATAGAAAAGAACATCCAGAAGCTTCTGAAAATGAAATCAAGAAAAAGACAAAACTACCGAAATTGATCCTGCTTAGAGTGCTTTTTTTTACATTTAGAAAACAATATTTATTAGCTTGCTTGATGGCACTAATAGCAAACTGTGCTTTGGGGTTTAACCCAATGCTAACCAAACGATTGATTGCATTTGTTGAGGAAAAAGCTATGTATCATCATTTAAAAGTTAATAAAGGTATTGGATATGCTATTGGTGCTACATTAATAATGTTATTAAATGGTTTCACGTATAACCATTTTTTCCATTATGGTATGCTAACTGGTTCACAAGCAAAGTCTGTGCTGACGAGAACTGTTCTAGAGAAGATGTTCAAAATGTCTAATTATTCAAAACACAAATACCCTAGTGGTAAAGTCATTACGTTTATCACTAACGATTTGGCCAGAATCGAATTTGCGTTAATGTTTCAACCGTTTATTGTCGGCTTTCCCGCAATTATTTCTATTGCCACTGTACTTCTAATTGTTAATTTAGGTGCTATCGCATTAGTTGGTCTAGGGTTATTCTTTATTGCCCTGATTTGCACAATGTTCTTGTTTAAGAAGATGTTTGATTTTAGAATTATAGCTAATGTGTTCACAGATGAGAGAGTGAGTAAAATGAGAGAGATATTAAGTAACATGAAAATGGTCAAGTACTACGCATGGGAGGACGCTTACGAGACAAATATTCGTGATATCAGGTCCAAGGAGATTAAAGCCTTGCGGAAGATGCAATATACTGTTAACTTTATTTTTGCGTTAGCATTTGCTATTCCCAACATTTCGTCGTTGGTCACTTTCCTTTGTATGTATAGGGTCAACAATATGGGGAGAACCCCCAGTAATTTATTTTCATCATTATCGTTGTTCCAAGTCTTGAGTATCCAGATGTTTTTTTTCCCAATTGTTGTTGGTACATCAATCGATTTAATCATCAGTTTGGGTCGTGTACAAAATTTACTCGAAAGTGAAGAAGAGGAGTCACAGGAGATAGATAATTACAGTACATTTTCAAATATTGATCCAAATATCGCAATAAAAGTTGATAACGCCTCCTTCGAATGGGAGGATTTTGAATTATTAGACTCCTTAGAGAAAGAGCAAGAAGAAACAAATGAGAAAGACCAAAAAAATGTAAGCAAAGATAAAAAGGAATTAATTAAAGTAGAGTCAAAATCAGTACCCAACGAAGAACAAAAAGACAAAGAAAAATCTATAACAAAATTTACTGATTTAAATTTTGAAGTTAAGAAAGGTGAATTTGTTATGATCACAGGTCCTATAGGTTCCGGTAAAACGTCTTTATTGAACGCTCTTAACGGTACTATGAACAAAACAAAAGGAAGTGTTTATGTTAACGGTAGTCTGCTAATGGGTGGCTATCCTTGGATTCAAAATGCGACAGTTAAGGGTAATATTTTGTTCGGTTGTCCTTTCAACCAAACCAAGTACGATAAAATTATCAAGGCTTGCTGCTTAGAAGACGACATGAAGATATTACCTGCAGGAGATAAAACAGAAATTGGTGAGCGTGGTATTAACTTGTCTGGTGGTCAGAAAGCACGTATTAACCTTGCAAGAGCAGTGTATAGAAACGAGGACATATTTTTATTTGATGATGTACTAAGTGCCGTAGATGCTCGTGTAGGGAAGACTATTATGGAAGAATGCTTATGTGGTCTATTATCAGGGAAGACTAGACTGTTGGCAACACATCAACTCTCTTTACTAGAACGTGCAGATAGAGTAATCGTTTTAGACTCAGATGGGTCCTTTGAAATTGGTACTGTCGATAGAATGAAAAAAGAAAACGAAACATTAATCAATCTTTTAAAGTTTTCATCCAAGAGTAAGGAAACTAAGAAAGAAAACATCGAGTTGAATGATATGGTGATTGAAGAACTAGTTAATATGAATAATATGAAGGGAAATGATCCAAACAGCCAATTAGATGATGGTAATTTAATAATCAAAGAAGAAAGAGCCGTAAACAGTATCAAATTTGGAATTTATAAGGAGTACATTAATTCTGGTATCGGTAAAGCCGGTGGTGCAATGATATTGCTTTTGATTTTCTTAATAGCATCTACCACTTTTTTTGGTATATTCTCGTCCGTTTGGTTATCGTATTGGACCGAAGACAAATTCAGCAATAGATCTACAAGTTTTTATATGGGGATGTATTCATTTTTTGTCTTTGGAAGTTTTATCTTCATGGCTATTCTCTTTACATTAATCTGTCATATCGGTATTATGGCTTCAAAAAAACTAAATTTAAAGGCGGTCGGTAGAATATTACACACACCAATGAGCTTTCTTGACACCACTCCCATGGGTCGCATTCTTAACCGTTTTACTAAGGATACTGATGCTCTGGATCATGAAATTACCGATAATCTTCGGTTATTCTTATACCAAATAGGTGAGGTCATTGGTGTTTGCGTTATGTGTATCGTATACCTACCTTGGTTTGCTATTGCCATTCCATTTATTCTAATGGCTCTTGTAGTCATTACTGACCACTATCAAAGTTCTGGTAGAGAAATAAGAAGACTGGAGGCCGTCCAGAGATCCTACGTTTACAATAATATTAATGAGGTGCTTGGAGGTATGGAGACAATCAGGAATTACAGAGCTGAGGCCAGATTTCAAGCAAAGTCTGATTACCTGATAGATAAAATGAATGAAGCCAGTTATCTTTATATTGCTGTTCAAGTTTGGGTTGCTATATTTTTGGATATTGTTGCCACAGCATTTGCATTGATTATTACATTGTTATGCGTCACGAGAGCATTCCCAATTAGTGCTGGTTCCGTGGGTGTTTTGTTATCATATGTTTTGCAGTTACCGAGTATGTTTAATAACGTCCTCAGAGCCTTTACCCAATGTGAAAATGATATGAATAGTGCTGAGAGATTGGTAGAATATGCCACAAAGGTACCGCTAGAGGCGGCCTATAAAAGAACCGATTATACTCCAAATGATTCTTGGCCCCAACACGGTGTTATTGAATTTTCCAATGTTTTCTTCGCTTACCGTCCAGGACTTCCACCAGTATTGAAAAACATTAATCTAAATATCACAGATGGTGAAAAAATTGGAATATGTGGGAGGACTGGTGCAGGTAAATCTACTAT
>NW_024545249.1:0-36086 GCF_903064755.1 Maudiozyma barnettii
CCAGTGTGAAAGCCTCTTTATCTTCTTTTTATTCCATGAAGGATCTTGGACCGGTCAATAAATTTTTAGGCATGAATGTCGTTCAAACCGCGGACACTATCTCGCTGTCGTTAACCGACTATATTATAAAGGCAGCCAACTCCAGCTCTGTATCCCTCCACAAACAGGTGTATACTCCTATCAGTTCCACCACCGATTTGTTCGATACAAAACAACCCGCACTCGCTAATGTTACTCCGTATCAGAGCATAGTCGGTCAATTGTTATTTATTTCAAATACTGGACGTCCAGATATAGCTCATTCGGTATCCTTGTTGTCACGATTTCTGAAGTCTCCAACCGAGCTTCATCTAAGGACAGCTCACCACGTGCTTCAATATCTTTACACAACCCGAGCAGCTGCTTTAATGTATCGCATGGGTTCTCCACTCAAAATGGATATATACTCAGATGCTTCATATGGTGCTACCGCAGATATCCCATACGCTACACGGGGGTACATAACGAAACTAGCCGGGGGTACTATCACATGGTGCTCTAAGAAAATAAAATCGACGGTTACTTTATCCTCAACAGAAGCTGAATACATTGCTGCAAGTGAAGCTGTGGCCGAAATGCAGTGGTTAATTAATCTAATGTCATATATGGATGTTAAAGCAGAAACACCGACATTATGGGTGGATAATCTACCCGCAATTCACATAGCTGAAAATCCAGTACACCATAGTCGGACAAAACACATACCCATAAAAATTCACCATATCAGAAAAGCTATTTCTGATGGACAGATTAAAATATCCCACATAGGTACAAAAGAACAATTAGCAGACATTGCTACAAAGACTCTAGTCAAACAACTTTTCGAACCTCTTAGGGACAAAATTTTAACTTGCAAAAGTATCTAACTTACGGGGGTATGTTGTTACCATAATAAGTATCGCTACTTAATATTCCCACAACACTATGCACAAAAGATGAGCAGTTTAACAACAGCAACTCTGTTTAACAAATAATAGTAATTAAAATATAACCGTCTGTTATATTTTTGTCTTCAATCATCTAAGATTACTAATACAACAGAAATATAAATAATTGGTTTCGTGGTCTAGTTGGTTATGGCATCTGCTTAACACGCAGAACGTCCCCAGTTCGATCCTGGGCGAAATCATTTTTAAATTTTTTATGTATTCTAAATCCGGGTAATTAACATGTTTTTTTTATAAATGACTTACTCCTAAGGTTGACTCAATATTGGTAAACGTTATCACTTAACCTTAAAAAGAAGTCATCCGCTGCTAAGAAACGTAAAATTGTTGTTTGCTTGTCTTAATGAACATTGTTGTTCTTATAATTATTGTGAATATTATATATATATATACTTATTATTAATATAACTCTAGCAGTTTGTCGTTTTGAGATTTTACAATTTTAACCTATATTATATTGTTATTGTTTTAGGGGAATAACAATAAAAAAAAATTTGGGATAAAAGTAAAATTATCGATAAAATGAAATGAAAGAGAGTAAAATGATAATTCATGGTGTTAAAATAGTGGATTGAAAATTAAATTAAAAAAAAGAACGTTAAAATACTAACTTTTAAGTTTCATTATCTATTTGAACTTCTTACCGAATAGGATCAATTGCAATTGATCGTACATGGAAATAACACCAGCACCTGCGACACCTCTTAAGATGTTAGCACCACAACCCTTGAATAGAGAACCGACACCTTCAGCAGCGACAATCTTTCTACAACAGTCGAAAGCACCATCGTACTTAACGGCTTGACCAGAAGTCATCATCATTCTTCTTCTAATGGTATCCAATGGGTAAGAACAAGTGGAGGCACCAGTAGTAACAACCCAACCCAATAGGAAAGAAGCCAAGAAAGAACCTTCTAGAGAACCAGTTAACAACAATGGTTTCAAAGTATCATATAGACCGAAGTATAGACCTCTGTAGACAACGATACCAACAACAGATGGCAAGAAACCTCTGTATAGACCGGCGAAACCATCAGACTTGATAGTCTTCTTGTAGACATCGACTAGACCGTTGAATTGTCTTTCACCACCTTTCTTGGAAGATTTAGAGTCAGCAGCCAATCTAGTTCTGGCGTAATCCAAAGAGTAAACAAATAGTAAAGAAAGACCACCAGCAGCACCACCAGAAGCTAAGTTACCAGCAAACCATTTAGCGTAACCTTCTTCTTTCTTGAAACCAAACATAGCCTTAATTTTATCCTTGAAAGCGAAATTCAAAGCTTGAGTTGGGAAATATCTGATAACATTAGCAGTGTTACCTCTCCAGAAAGAGATAATACCTTCTTGTTGAGCGGTTCTCTTGAAACAGTCGACAATACCACCGTATTTGACATCTAGAGTACCTTGTTTAATCATTTCATCTTGGTTTTGAATCAATAATTTAACTCTTTCAATTGGGGAAGCAGCAGTCTTTGCAACAGCGGCGGAAACACCACCCATCAGAAAATCGATGGCGAAGTTAGATTGTTTAATTTCAGTACTCATTTTTTAAAATATGTGTATGTGAGTATATTATGTTTGGTAATAACAATAGGAATATGATAGTAATGGGGTAAAAAGAAAAAGAAAAATTTAGAATTCGATCTTTTTTTATTGTAAGTATTTACTGTGTTGAAATAATATTAATAATAATAGAAAAAATTATAGGGGACAAAAATTATGCAGTTTTTCTTATTTTTATTAAATATTCACGAATATCAATGTGCTTTTATATATATACAAATCACTGAATTACTGATCTTAGAAAGGAATAGAATGTAAAAAAAGAGAAAGCAAGAGGTAATATATAAAAAGGAAAAATATAACTATTCAAAAAGCAAAAAAATAAATGGGAAACGAGAGAGAGAGAAAGAAATCATTGATTTATAAATGAGACAACCATTATCTTTATATACTAATTAAGTGGGACCATCTCGATGATGAATGGGAATGGAATGTTTTTTCTCTCTCTATTCAAATTAAAATAAAAATGGAATGAGTGAGGGGAGTGAAAAAGCATGAGAGAAATTTAGTACAGAATAACAAAAGATTAACAACAAGCCGAGCGAGACAGACAGAGACAGAGACAGAGATGGATAGATAGATAGATAGATATAATACCACTACTACTAATAATTTACGTGAGAATAGAGACAGAATAAGACGTTATAAACGTTAGATGCGATAGAGAGAGAGATGAACTACCCCATCGAATCATTAATTAGAGACTCACTTTAGTAAGAAAGAACTGTAGTAATCAAGTAGATATTATTCTATTGCTCATCTCTCTTCCTTTCATCGATCAATAATGTCTCTCTCTGTTTAACACTTTTGTTACCATATAGTGGTTGACTTGCAACGTGTTGACCAATGATATTGTAGTATCCCATGTCATGTAATAACACTATTTTGTATGTCCGTACATCTTTAGTATGTAGAGTTGTCCTTAATGCAAGCATGACCGACCAATGAACGTGCTGCTTTTTAATTTTTGCTACTATTACTGTACGAGTAATGTTCTACGCGTTTCATTATTGTGGCATAGAATAATGCAAGCAGAGAGCGAAGATAAAATAAGGGGAATTCGTATTTATACATGTATATACACGTCGTGGAGAGTGATAAGGGTCTCCCGCTTTTTTTAATTGATTCAAACTGATTTAAGTTTTATTTTGCCAGTTTCCCGTTTTCCGGCATTCGAATACTCGAGAATGATTGGCTACAGGTTTTCTCCAATATATATCTATATATCTATACAGACAGAGTGTGGTGCCACGACCGATATAAACGATTATTCTCTTTTTTGCTACCGCTCACGGACAACAGCTACTACAAGATCAACATCTCAAAAGAGAAACAGAGACAGGAAGTGGATGAACAACCGTTCATGTTAATATATTGTATGCTCGTATGGCTGTGTAACAACAAACCCCACCTTATTTCTTTTTTTTTCTGTTTCACGAATTTACTTTGCGTCCTTTAGATGGGTTGAAGTGCTTTCATCTTTGTTTTACAACTACAAGAATGAGAGTGATGAACCTTAACTACCTCATCGATGTTATTATATAGAATTATCATACCATGTAGTTGGAGACAAACAAACAGGACATGCTTTTCTGCTATAACCTCTCTAGAATCTTATCAGTAGTCCTCAAAACGAACGAAAAAAAGTCAATATTTCTTGAAATAATTTTGCCGGGACTGCGTTTTGAAACACCCACACATTGTACACATACATCCGTACACCCACAAAGTTGTACCAAATGTTTTTCCAAAATTTGAATTTGTTATATTTTTTCTAATAGAAACCGCGTTTGGTTACATATTTGTTTTGGAATTCAATGACGCTTTTTCTCTATCCACGCTGTGTGTCTCCCACTACGGAGATCAGGTAGTGCCAATGTAAGGAAGATAGGCCCCTCTTCTCCCAGTTACAGAGAGGGCTAACCATCCATACCATCTCATTGTGTAAGGAAAAAATTGTTTTTGTCAAAGAACCTACCTAATCCTCCTTTCAATAATCCCTTCTCTCTTCTAATTACCAACTAGGAAGTTAATGATTGTATAACCTCTTTACAGAACCATATATACAAAAGAATAATTGTAACTAGAAAAAGGTTAACATTGTAGTATTACTTAATTTTATTATTACTTTACACTTGAAGAATAAAAGAACTAGAACAATTAAAAGCAAAAATGTATGTGTTAGAAATGGATGAATGAATGGAAGAACGAAAATGAAATAAAGAGATAATTATAGATGTATATATTGGATGAGGTTTTTACAATTGGGACATAATATTTATTTTAATACTTAAATGACTTTTACAGTGAAGGCTTAAACTGGAATTTGAATATATAGAAAGACAGAGCAATAACTTATGAATAATTGAATACGTAAGAGAATTTTGCGAAATTATTATTATATTGAATATTAGAAGATGAACAATTAAGAAACGTTTCACGGTGGTTAACAACATGGAAAAATTATATTATTACTTTAAGTGATTATTTCAATGTAAGGAAGACGATTGTGATTATAATAATGTAAGGTCATGAATTTTTTTTATTTTTTTAACAGAAAGGAGAGAATATGTAATGGAAATATTGAACACTCCATTATCCTATCCTAATTTAATGTACAACTTCATTGCCTCTAACTATATCCTAATACCTGACTTTTCTTTCCCATTTTTTAATTTTTTTTTTTATTTGAATATTATTAACTAACAATCATTTGTTATTATTATTACCATTTATTTTCATATGAAAATAAATATATCAATTAAAATTGTGGTATTACTAATATACATATTTTTTGATACAGGGCTAACTTACGTACCCAAAAGAGACTTGCCGCTTCTGTTATCGGTGTTGGTAAGAGAAAGGTTTGGTTAGACCCAAACGAAACTTCTGAAATCGCCGAAGCTAACTCTAGACACGCCATCAGAAGATTGGTCAAGAACGGTACCATCGTCAGAAAGGCCGTCACTGTCCACTCCAAGTCCAGAACTAGAGCTTACACTCTAGCCAAGAGAGCTGGTCGTCACACTGGTTACGGTAAGAGAAAGGGTACTGCTGAAGCCCGTCTGCCATCTCAAGTCGTCTGGATCAGAAGACTAAGAGTCCTAAGAAGACTTTTGGCCAAGTACAGAGACGCTGGTAAGATCGACAAGCACCTATACCATGTTCTATACAAGGAAGCCAAGGGTAACGCTTTCAAGCACAAGAGAGCTCTAGTTGAACACATTATTCAAGCCAAGGCCGACACTCAACGTGAAAAGGCTCTTGCTACTGAAGCTGATGCTAGAAGAACCAAGAACAGAGCTGCTAGAGAAAGAAGAGCTCAAAGAGTTTCTGAAAAGAGAGAAGCTCTACTAAAGGAAGATGCTTAAATAAATTAATTACAATATTTTATTAATATAGATATTTAAAATTTTAGTTTTTGTTTACGTTTTAGAAGTATTACTCGATTAATTTCTTATGTTAATGGTGTTTTTACCATGAAAAGAATATAAATATATATAAAAAAAATGATTTCAATTTTTTTTTGATGACCTAGATATCTATATCGAGACTAATTATCAAATCGGCGGTACCTTCTTTAATATAAATCGAAGATTATTTAGAAATTACGTCAAATGAGTAAGATACATTTAACTCAACTATTTTATACTTTATAAAATTAAATTAACAGTTACAACTTTATTCCTTTTCAGAATAAACCTTCGATTTCATTCTTGTCATTGACTTCAACATTCATATAACCAGAATACGTAGACAAACCAGGAATAGTTTGAATCTCATTGGCCAATGCTTGAATATATCCACCACCTGTGGATAATCTCACATCTCTTATTGGGAATGTGAAATCAGAAGGAACACCCTTTAATTTGGCGTCATGAGATAAAGAATATTGAGTCTTGGCAACGCAGATCGGCAAATCCCCGAAACCTTGAGCTTTAATCATTTCCAGTTTCTTAGAAGCTTCCGGCGATATACTAATATCCTTACCGTTATATAATTCTTTCACGATGGTAGTCATCTTTTCTTCAAATGGTTGAGATAAATCATACAATGGTTTAAAATGAGATTCTTGTTCTGTAGCGTTAACAACAGCATGAGCTAAGTCAATAGCACCTTTACCACCATCTTCAAAATGCGTGGAAACAACGGCATCTAAAGCACCTGCAGCCTTTGAAGCTCTCTTGACAACCTCGATTTCGGCAACCGTATCAGTACCAAATTTATTGATTGCGACAACAACTGGAACACCATATTTTCTTACGTTTTCAATTTGTTTCACAAGGTTGCAAACACCATTTTCTACGAGATCAACATTTTCGTTTAAGTACTCCTCAGGTAAAGGTTGGCCTGGCTTAACATTTGGGGCTCCACCATGGGACTTCAAGGCTCTGATAGTGGAGACCAAGACCACAGCATTTGGAACTAAGCCAGATGCACGACATTTAATATCAAAGAATCTCTCACCACCCATCGTGAAATCGAAACCTGCTTCGGTAATAACATAACCTGGGGCCTTAATTGGTGTTTGTTTTGACGTACCAACCAATTTCAATGCAATAAGATCAGCAGATACAGAAGATGCACCAATAGAAATATTAGCAAACGGACCTGCATGGACGAATACAGGTGTCCCTTCTAGTGTTTGCATCATATTTGGTTTAATGGCATCTCTTAATAGAGCTGCTAATGCACCTGCACACCCAATATCTTCAGTGGTGACTGGTTTACCTTCTACATCAAAGGCAACCACCATCTTACCGATTCTTTCTCTCATATCCTTCATATCCTTGGAAAGAGCCAATATTGCCATTAATTCCGACGCAACAGTAATATCAAAACCAGTAACACGAGTATGTCCCTTCTCAGTGGCTGCCTCACCAATGGTTATTTTCCTTAGCATTCTATCATTCACATCAACAACTCTCTTAATTGAAATAGTATCTTGATCAATGTTTAATCTGGCAAACCTTTTAATTTCATCCGAAGTTAAATCATCTGGATTTTCCTTGTTGATACCTAATCTTTGTAATCTTCTCAACATAGATGGTGTGAATTTCCTCTTTCCCTTAGACTTTGGAACCAATCTATTATAAAATGTCAAATCATTCTTTTGGGTACTTTCATGGAATACTCTTGTATCAATAGCAGCAGCTAACAGATTGTTTGCAGCACCAATTGCATGAATATCACCTGTCAAGTGAAGATTGAATTCATCCATAGGAATTACTTGTGAGTAACCACCTCCTGCGGCTCCACCCTTAACACCGAATGTAGGGCCCATCGAAGGTTGACGCAAAGTAGCAATCGAAGGCTTACCTAGATGTGCAGTCAAAGCCTGTACTAAACCAACTGTCGTAGTAGATTTCCCTTCACCCAATGGTGTCGGAGTGATACCTGCCACAAGGACATACTTACCGTTGTCTCTATCTTTCAATCTTTCCAATACAGAATGAGAAACCTTAGCTTTATAAGAACCAAACAACTCCAATTCGTTAGGTAACAGACCCAATTCAGAACCCAATAAGGCTATATCCTTTGGTGTTTGTGCTTTGGCAATTTCAAAGTCAGATGGAATGTCCTTTTCAGTCTTCAATGGTAATCTACTAATATTCAATGGTGCGTCAGATCTAATCAATTGTTTTTTAGCAGCAAGAAGGGCATTATTCATCAATAACGAGACAGTCATTGGACCAACACCACCTGGAACAGGAGTAATAAAGGATGCTTTTTCCTTTGCTGATTCAAAATCGACGTCACCTACTAACCGGTTACCTGATTTCTTTGTTGGGTCCTTTATATAGTTGATACCAACATCTATTACTACAGCACCTTCCTTCAACCACTCGCCTTTAACATATAAAGGTTTCCCACATGCGGCAACTAGAATATCTGCCATACCAATTAAATTTTCGACATCCTTTGTTGCACTATGACATTGAATAACTGTTGCGTTCTCATTACGTAGCAAAGTTGCCACGGGGACACCTACAATATCTGACCTCCCTAATACAACGGCCAATTTACCTTTCATTTCAATCTTATGGTGATTCAATAATTTTATAATACCATGAGGAGTACATGGGATGAAGTATGGATTTCCATTCTTTTGAGTCAATTTACCAATATTAACAGTAGTTAAACCGTCAACATCCTTTTCTGGTGCAATTGTATTGGTGATTATATCTTCATTGAGATGTGAAGGTAATGGTAATTGGAGCATAATAGACTGAACATTTGGATCATTATTGATAGCAATAATTTTTTGTAATAATTCCGCCTGTGAAATATCACTAGGGAATTTTTCTGTATCAGAAATCAAATCACAAGCAACAGCTGCCTTTTGTTTCATTCTTACATACGTAGAAGAATCAGGTCTATCACCTACTTGAATTATTTTCAATGTAGGTTTAAAATTTGGATTTTGGGCCTTTAGTTTGTGGACCTCATCCTTAATTTGTTGTCTAATAAGTTTAGAATAATTTGTACCTGATAAAGTATGATATGGTGAGTATCGTCTCGCCATCTGAGTCAATGTATTTCTGCTACAATTGAGAACATAATGCCTTGATGATGTTAACATGATTGCTGTTGTTTCTTCCAAAGCAATTGCTTATCCTTATTAATATTACCTATATCTGGAATCTGTATGCCAAGCAAATTTCAAGTATCTAAAACCAATTCAATGTATTATAATAATTAAACCTAGCTCATCTCAGAGTTCACTTATATAAAAGTTTACTCTACATACCGTTTCTTTACCAGTATGTCCATATATAACCAATCTAGTTGTTCATCGATGGATCTATCTTTATGGGACCCAACACGAATTTTCCAGCCATTAAAATGTTTCAGCTTATATCAGCGGATTTGTACCGCCGCCACAGCTGTCTCTGTCTAATAAGCGGACAGAGTTAAAGAAAAGAAGAGATTTTACAGAGCCGCAGTAGAAGGAGTCAGACTTAGAATGTTTTTATTGTTCGTTTTGACATGGTTTGCATTGTTTAGATTTTTCGAATTTTCGAATTTTTGGTTGTCAACAGATTAACATTGACATGACGATTGTTTTAGGTTTAAGGAAGCGCCAGTAGACTTGTGACATGGTTTAAGAAGTGAATTGTATACAATGAAAATATATGATTAATGTTTTTAGTTTATTTTTCATAAAAGTTTTATACATATACGTATTTTGTATGTAATAAAGAACCTATACAAAAAAAAAAAATAAGAAATCAATAATGACAAAATTGTTAGCATAAGGGTATAATAATTACACTTCTTGCTTCATAAGGTAACACATATGAATTTTTTGTCTTCTTGTTCTTTTCCCTCTTTTGGAAAAGTTGGATGATGATTTATATATAAATAACCTTGATAAATTTATTCTTATTCCCGCTTCGTTCTATGTTTCATCCCATAACTTTGAGAAGCAAGTGCAAAATAACCGACATGACAAAAGTTTTACTGTCATTCTCGTTATGTTATCCTTTGCATGTAGTTACTACTCAAATTCTTGACTACCATTAGGAAATTGTTCAAAAGGAAGATCATTGTATGGAATAGATAGATTGGAACGGAAAGGCCCATTCGGATAAGTATTGGAAGAAGGAATATAGGCATGACGTGGATAATAATACACAGATGATGAAGGTACACCTTGTTGGACACCCGCTTGAGAACCAGCCTGTTGCGGATATGAAGCAAATGTAGCTTGGGGTGACATTTTGGATAGCGTAAGCCCTTGTTGTGATTGAGCTTGTGATAATTGCTGCTGCTGCTGCTGCTGCTGCTGCTGCTGCTGAGTTAAAGGAACTACGTATTGACCAGGGTATAATGTGAGAGGTTGTGTTGGTTGTTGTGATTGTAAATAAGGTGATACTGTGTCCTGTTGGAATGGCATAGAATTACCAGAAATTGAACTTTGCAATTGCGAGGACATTTGCTCTTGTACTTGCGACTGAGGCACCATATAGAGCGAGAGGGGTGGTTCCTTTGATGTACCCCAATCCTTTGGTCTTAAATTTAAATCTTCTTGTGAAAATGGTACTCTATCATAAAACGAACTGTTACTAACGGACCTGTTTCCTATACTAGGGAGATCAACGTTCACATTTGTTTTAGATTTCCTATTGAGCTCTTCTATGAGTTTCCTTTGCTCAGCTTTAACTCTTTCAGCATTTTTTATCACTGCTTCTGAATTTATACGAGAACTTAAACTTCCATTGGATTCACGCTTTTCATCTTCTATACTTACACCCATAGTCGGATCGTTTTTAGTACCCTGAATATCTTTTAAAAAAGATGTATATGAATCATCTTCTATCCTAGCTGGAACACATTTATAACTTTTCATATTTTCATAAAGAGACTTTGCATAATCTAATGGGGTAACCGGATAATTATTCATTGTATGGAATTGTTGTGGCTCTGAAGTTTTATAATTTTGAGTAATTTGTTTTGTCGTAGAACCAGGCACACTCTTTCGCGTTATTAAATTTGGATAATTCAATAAAGCTTGACTATCTGTAGGGTATGGTACCTGTGGAACAATACCATCTGAATTCTTGATTTGGTTGGTTCTAGTTACGGTCTGTGAAGCTTGTGGATTCACAGAAATATAATCGTAGCCGTTTGAAGATAGTTTCAACTTACTTAGTATTGTTTCAAATGTCTCGTAAAATAACTTTGTAGATTCTTCTGTTTGTTGTGCACCTTCTTCAATTAACGTCAACAATTCTTGGTCCATTTCTGTCAGTTGTATATTATTTGAAATCTTATTTAAAATAGCTTTCTTCCATACTTGGATATGCGACGAGATTTGTTTCTTTGTCCTGAATTCACCAGTATAATATTTAATGTATAATGAGATCAACTCATTTCTACCATAATTATTATCCCTTAACTTTATCTTTGAAGTACCATTCTTCATCACGAGTCGAAGTGCTTTAATAAATATTTCTTCCACGTTGTTAGACCATTTGTCATATCCATCTTTCAAATAGAGGGCATTTGGGTGATTAGGGTGTGGGTTCATATAAGATATAGGCGACGATATTTTATTTTTGGGAGATTTGATAACATTAGAAGTTGGTACTGTCGGCTTATCACTTAACGTGCCATCTATTCGGGATTTTGGTTCTTCAGATACTTTCTGTTTCTTTGAGTCATTAAAGGCATTTAATTGTAATGCATTAGAGTTTGATGTTTTCCCTGAGTTTAATAATTGAATATCATCTAATTCGTTTATATCCTTTTCTGTCTTAATAGTAGATAAAGTGGTGCCCATCAACAAATTTTGTCTATTTTCTTTACTTTTCATTTCATCAGAGAATATATCTAGTAGTTGAAGATTTTGTGGAGAGTCTGTATTATTAACATAAACGTCAAATACTCTAGATTGGGTCGGATTTATACTAGAAGATCTCGATGAGCAAACATCAAAGTACTTCCGTTTCCGCAAGTTTACATTGCTCTCAGAGTCTATTAACTGCTCACTATTTTCGTGTGACATGGTGTTGCCCAGTATAATAATTCTTTAGTTCTTCCTAGCTTTCTTTTATCTGTATATCTTTGATATTTATTCCTCCAGGTCTGTAATGAGTCTCTTGCTTTGAGTTGTTTTCCTAATAAAGAGAGGAACACGAAAGGTTGTAAACAACTGTTCGATGTATAACAACAATGAATGTCCTGAACTCCAGATTATTGGTGACTATAAAGGAACGCTATTCTTCGGCAGGTATTTATTGTATTTCCGATATATGGACTATTTCGAAAACAAACTTCTGAAATGTTTTTTCCCTTTGTTTGCCTTTCTTGGCGACTGAGAAAATGAGATTCTGCTTTAGTAAGGCAAATATTAGAAAAGCAAAAAAAAGGATTATGTCAGACAAAAGAATAAAATTAAATTAAATTAAATTAAACTAAAATATTTTTTGGGTATTGAGAGAAACAAAACTATTTTATTCTGTTTTTATGTTTGTTGGATATTATTTTCTAATTAGTGCTTTCAGTTTTTAAGTTAGACTATGATTTGTTTCAATCGTATGACAATGTAAATTCACACATACGTATATATATATATGACTATTTTTTTCTTTTTGTCAAATCACAACCTTCTTGATACTTCAGAAAACAAAAATATTAATTTGATATAGGTGTAGTTGTAGTTAGAGTAGTGCAAATATTAATAGGTACAAATATAATAATAAGAGATGAGGGGTCGAAAAAAGGAAAAAAGAACTTTGCACTTTTGGAAGGTTTTGGAAAAGGAGAAAAATATTTTATTCTTTTCTATTTTATAATAAAAAAAAAAGTTTAATTTTAAAAAATACGAAAAGAAGATAATTTTGGAATACTGAGAAGTAAATTTATCTGTTGGTTGGAGCAAATAATTCTGACAAGTACACCAGCTGCTAAGGACTTCAGTAAATAATACTCGTAGTAAAAGAAGATTATAAAATAATACAATAAGAAAAAATATATTTAACAAAGGAGAATAATTAAAGAAATAAGAAAATGAATCATTACAATAGATCAGAGTCAATGGTTACAGGATAGCTGCACCAAAAAAATGTCTTACTTGTTTCATTTAAAATCTGGTCACTATAAGAAAAGCAATGCTACACTGTTTCGAACGGGATTAAAAACTAACACTAGTTAATATCTAAATACAGCTATAAAGTTTATCACAGGAGGATAGGTTAATGTATACTACCTTTAGAGGCTATATAGAGAAATTAAGGAGACTGGGGAAAACAAGAGATATAAACGGATAAACAGGACAACAATGGGGACAAAAATGGACTTTGAAGAAATCAAAGTTATAGTAGATGTAAACAAATAATGTCTAGATATTAAACTATATATTTGAAATAGGGACGTTTATTTGATGCAGTAAACCGAAATATATATCGTATAGATCGTCTGCGATTAACTAATAGCAATGTAGCACCTCGTATTGAGGTTAATAAAAAAACTATTGTTTTTATAGATACCTTTAGTTCATATTAGAGAGGGATAGAGAAGATGAAAGAAAGTTTACTGAAAACAAGACTCTGTTTGTCCGAAGGAATAGTCATCGAGGGGAAGTAACCGTTGGAAGAGGAATAAGGAAATTAGTAAGTTCTTTACAAATGAATAAATATGATATAATGAAACAATAGAATCCGAGTATCAATTAGATGGGAAAAAAAGTCATGCTATAGGATTGAATAATAGAAATTAAACCATACCCCTTCTTTTCTCTACGTTATTTAAACCTTAAAAGAATGTTATGGTTGTTGATAAACAAAAAAGAAAAGATAAAGTTTAGAGCTCATATATATTTTTACTATCTTATTAATTCACATGTGAATAAATAAGATTTCATTCATCAAGAGAGTTTAATGTTAAACTGTTGTCAATGATATTCTCAACAATCATACATATTTCTGTAAGATTAAAATAGTTAATTATTAAATTTTAAAATGTTAACTTCTTTTTGATGCATTTATGCAATATACACTTTTCACCAGTGCGGGAAATAAATGTAAATCAAAGTTTTTTCTTTCACCGAAATTAAAATTCCTTTAAGAAATTCCGCAGTTATGCGAATAATTAATTTTGAAAACTCACTCATCCAGAAGTAGAAATACAAACCCTTGAAAAGGTAATCAGAATAAAGTTTAAAAAAGTTTAAAAGAATAGAAATCCAGAGAAAACGAAAACTGAATGCTAAAGCTATTATAATAATCAGTATTATTATAATAATATATTGAAAATTTAAATTGTAAAACTTCTTTATCCCCTTTTATTTATTAATTGTTTAACTATGGATAGATAGATGGTGATAATGTTATGTCTTCATAGAAGTATCGTGCTTTATTCTTTTTGTCAAGAAGTCAATACAAAATAAATTGATATACCTGCGATATGTATCAACGATATTACTTCGTTTATAAATATTAAAAACACGCAGAAGATGATTGTGAATTTATTAAGTATATAGTAAATTATTAAATTAGAGGTTGTTATCATGCAGTTTATAATTTAATATATCCCTAAAAGGCTCCCCTTTGTTAGGCTTTAGGTACCCTTTACTTTTCACTGATTTATCGAACTTTAATAAAACTTAAGATATATGGAGTAATATTGGTGCACAACATTTTAACAATGAAACTTTATATTTTATCTTATTGTGTGAACTGGATTGAACTAAGCTTCTTTTTTTTATGTCTTTTTATTTTTACAACACAAAAACTTGAATAATTTCAAGCAATCAAAGTCTGTTTCTATTTGTTGAAATTGCCTTAAGGTCAGGTCAAAGTTTTCAAGTGATGATTAGAAAATTGTACTAGAGGTTATCTGACAAAAACTTAAAAATCAGGACATGACTGCGTTATTTTATAAAATTTTGCGGGGCATTTTTTTTACCTCTCTTTTACTGGATCAAACTGAAGCGTAATATTTGTTTCAAAAACGGCACATCAATGATATACATTACTCCACATAACATATAGGTTTCACTTTTCGTACTTGTAGCAGTTTTCATTTTAGAAAGCCCATCTGGTCAGCTCTCCTTCATATATGGGTTTTGAATGTAAACGAAGAGGATCACTGTGTAGAATTGTCACAATGTGTCCAAACACATCTTGTACTCATCTAAATGTCATATAAATAAAATACACAAGTACACAAATACTATTGGCTAACTATTTTAGGCTTAGTTGCTTAGAAATATATGCTAGATAATTCCCTCTGTATTTGGTATTACTTTTAATCGGGTATTTTTAAGTGCATTACATCACATTTTGAAAAAATTCGCTATCAGTACTAAAAAGAAAGGGGGGTCATATATTTACTATTTTTGTAAATTAAGTCAGGTCTTGATCCAGCAAGAAATATGAAGACCCCAGCTTTATTAATTTAATTTCCTTCTTTTAGTCTGATGACTATTTTCAACTGTTAAAATTTATAAAAGTATCTACAGCACATTCTGAGATGTGTCTAAAATTAAAGTTTTTTATTTATTTATGGTACGCTCTTTTCTGAAGCTGAGTCAGCCACAACAGAGAAAAGTAACATCACAAAAACCACATGGGATAATGGGAAGGTCTAAAATAGGATAAATGAACAATGGTAACAAAAATGGTGCGTATGCTTCTATTAGATATTGTTAGTTATTTTCGTAATTTGCTATCTATTGATTTCACAATGGTTGTCCCGGCTATGTGGGTTATTATTACACTACCAGGTCCTCCAGGAAACAATAACCTTATTTATTATAGTTAATCCAAGTTAATCCAAGTTAATTATATTTAAGCTTTATTTCAAGGTAGCTTTTTTTTTAACTTTAGAGTTGTAACAGAGCAAGACAACTTATGTAGAACATTAAGATATATAGTTTACAAATTTCACAGTACTATAACCTTAAGAAACATACACAGAACGTGGAATGACAAAAACCCTTCATTACTCTGAAATGATAAGCAATACCCTATAATCTTGCTTAATATATGTACTGGGATATAAGAGAACAAAGAGTTTCCACAGATTCTTCCGAAGAAATGTTGCAAATCAGTATTCACAGGTTGCTGTTTTTTCTACATGAGGTCAAGAATGAACAGATACAGTTTTTTTTGTCTTAATGGAATTATTTTCCTAGAAATTACTTTACTCCCGTCTTTTCCAATCTTTTAGAATATCTCTAATTGTTTACCAGAGTTTTTGTATTATCAATTAAAAATATTCAAACATGTTTTGTCCAACCGAAAACTGATAAGATAACTGTTCAACTAATTTTATTATTGTGATATAATTTAGTTACATTCTTTGTACATGAACCATCATCGTAAACAATAATTCCGTTGTTATTGCTGAACTTACCATTTAAGTCCATAATGTATTTCAATAAAAGAGGGGTATGCTATATTGTTTTAATACATAGCAATTAAAAGAAAATTGCTTGTCAAAAACTAAGGACTTTTACATACAGAATGTCATACCCAAAAGGGAACTTAATTAGTCATATACTGTTACTTTTCCATCTAAAATGGTTAATGTTAATATTATATTGTTAATGTACAGTGAAAAATGTAGGTGTGATATATATATTGTTTTACTCTACTGAAAAGATGCCAATTCTTAATCAGATTCCATGTATTTGGCATAATCATCTGCCGATGCGAATAGTGGTAATTCCTTCATCTTTTGCTTCTTTCTCTTCTTCTTCGCTTTCTCGCTATCATCAGTATCATCTGAAGAACGTTTATTTGGAGTTTCATCCTTTTCATCAGCAAAACTATAGAACTCTTCTTCGTTCTCACCGCCATCAGACTGTTCTGATTCCGGTAAAGTCTGGAGTTCAATAGGTTCATTGTCACTTTCATCTTCAACATTCGAATCATTCATAGCTCCTTCTAGGTCGTTATCAGAATCAGAATCACTCATAGACCCTAAGTCATCATCGTCAAAACCAATATCATCCTCGCTATCATCTTCAACCTCCGGTCTAGATTTGACTAAAGCATTCCAAATTTCGTCTTCATCCATTTCGTCATCTTCATCAAACTTGTCTGAGGTAGTACCCTTCTGTTTCTTGACTGCACTCTTTTTGGTAGAGAAATATTGGTAGAAGAACTTGTCCTCTGGTTTAATATCCTCCATCTTCTTGTCAAGCCAGTTTTCGGTGTTTACTGGAGCGTTTTCAGGACTAATATCTGAAGCTTTTACTAATAATGCATCATTAATTTTGGAACCACCAAATAGGGGTTGCATAATAGAGCTACCTCTATTTATTGGTTTTTGTTTGGCATTTCTATAGACAAATCTATCAAGGAAGTGGGTCAATGTGAATAAACCAAGGTCTGGCTTTGTAATATCTGTTGTACTATTTTCGACAAATGCATTAGAGTAAGTTTGAACGGTTGGATGGAAATGGTTTAAAAAGTAAGTAATTTCCCATAGTGAAGATTTATCCGCGTTAGCAAATCTTGGGTCACGCTTACGACTATCATAAATATTCTTTGTCTTGTCATCAGTCTTGTCTTCATTATCACTTAAATATTCATCGTCCATTGGGGAATTGGTTAATAGGTTTCTGATTTGAGGAACCATTTTAGTTAGTTGTATCAAAAGGTATAAGAAACCAGTGGTGGTTCCAATATTTAGCCAATGTGCTGAAACTTGTAAAATTCTCTTCACAAAGGCTTCGACACGAGCAACGTTGCTTGCATCTTGTTTCAAAGATTTGAACAACAAATTTAAGAAGATACCTTGTTTGGAGGAGTTCAATAATCTTTGATCTAATAGAGCTTCATAAAGAGTTCTGTAATATCTGTCATTATTTAATTTAGCTTTAACGGTGACTTGATTGATCAAGACTAAAGCTTGGACAGATGTGTTAAAGTTTGCAGAATGGGTAATCCTGAAAAGAGTTTCTAAATGGGATTCATACACAGATGCTGGTAATTGTGCAAATGGGAAAGCACGATTAATACCAGTCAATAGAGCACTAAACAATTTTGAGTTCTTTTCATTCAGAACTTCTGCATCAGTTTTCTCCATCTTAACTGATTTTCCACCATTCTTCCCTCTTTTGAAGTTCTTTTTTCTTTTCTTTTCGTAGCCTTTAGCTTCACTTTTGACCTCTACGTCGTCAGTTTGTTCTTTATCGTTACTGATTAAGAATTTACTGAACAAAGTGAAATAAGTCTTAATCAATTTGTTAGCAAGATCATCATCCGATCTTTTCAAAATCGTTTGGTTCAACGTGATGACAGAGTAATAGATAGCATGATAATCCGCATTAGGTCTCAATGCAATGTCGACAATGGCATCAATGATCACACTTTTCATATTTGGATGGGCTTGTTCCAAAGATAATAACAAGTATGAGGTCTTTGAGGATACTTTAGAGTCGATATCACCTAACTTGTTAACACCTAATCTTAATAAATTGAATTCTTGTTCTGGTTTTTTAGTGATCATGTCAAAGACATGAGTTAAAGTTTGAGATCTAACGTGAATAATTGGATCGTGAGAGATCTTTTCAAGTACTTCTAAGATTCCAAAGAAGAACTTCTTTAAGTAATCTTCAAAATAGAAGATTGCCAAAGTACGTTTATTTAACATCATTGATAAACCAGGTTGATTCTTAAAATATCTTAATTTTCTATCTGGTAAAAGACCACTTAGGAACAAATCCTTCAATGCATTAATACTTTGTAACTGAGAGTTTCTTGATTTCTTGTTACAATAAGAAAATAAAGTATCCAATGATTTCATGTTATGTATTGGAGATTCCTGAATCAATAAAGTTAAAGCAGAAATTTTATCACTCAAAGTACCATCTGATAGCATTTGAGACATAAACTTTCTTTGAGAGGATTCCTTAGTAAATTCATCATAAAATAATTGATTTTCTGATTCTAAAGCTAATTTTCCTCTTTCTAATAGACTCTCAAGTTTATCCTTAGACATGAATGTATCGACGTTCCTTTTAATATTTTCAGTCACTTGAGGATCTAATGGAACATCATACCATGCAGTATCGATTGGGATCAATAATTTATCAGTGTTTAACATTGTAGTTTGGGAAACAAATCCACTGTTTTGTTTATCTTTCGAAACCTCAGTTTCTACATCGGATTCCTCTTGTTCAGCACTTTCCTCTTGTTCTGGTTCTTCTTCTTCAGAACTTTGTTCTTGCTCTTGCTCTTGCTCTTGTTCTTGCTCTTCTTCGTCAACGTCTTCAGAACTAAGTTCTTCTTCTTCATCCTTAGAAGCAATTTCTTCATTGAATCCAATATCCTTAACGAACTTCTTCAAATCTTCCTTCAAATCAGGTTCGGCGTCATCTCCCGAAAACTCCTGTTCGCTAGCCTCTGCCTCATTATCAGCCTTCACATTCTTAACCAGTTTCAGATCGTCCTCGGTGGCACCCAAAGCCATGGCTTCACGACGCAATACAATGTCGTCCTCATCAGTGGACACTTTCTTAGGTTTCTTCTTATTTAACTTGGAAGATATCTTGTCTCTCAAAGAGGACAGATTTAAACTTTCCTCAGCGCTCATCGTCAGATATTTTGTGGGAATAGTAAATATATATATATATATATATATGATAGATGTACACTGCCTGGAGAACTGATGAGTAAAATAACCTCTATATAATTGTAGTGATCAGTGTGACTTAGCTTAATGTATAGATATATATATATTACGTACTGAAAATTTTCACCTCATCGCATCGCTCTTAGTTTTCCGCTTCGTCGTAATAGCACACACCAACGAAAATTTTTCTTGTGAGGGAATCCGAGCTCATTGAAGAAATTAACAAAATCTGGCTTGTTTTTCTTTGGGTTATAAGCGGCAAAGTAGAAAAGAAGATGGGTCGTGAGGGTAACAAGCTCACGACCAACGATTCGACACTGCCAGCATCTACTTCTGGAGTGCTGATAACATCCGACTTGGGATCAAACGAACGGCGTCTATAGTAACGGTCATGAAACTACAGAGACCACATCAAGTAGGGCGGTCGTACAACATGACACGACACAACGGAGAACCGGTTACTCTTAGCTGTATATGTCTCACATCTGAGAGACCATAAACGCACATATGCGTGTGTGTGTGAGTGTGTGCAAGCAATGACTTCTTGGCCCAATGAGTTCCTCTCTTATGCAGAACATCTGTTGCTTGCTGTCCCTCGCTCCCTCTCCCAAAAATGCCCTAGTATTAGCATTTATGGTTAGGGTTTTCCTCTACCCTCGAAACCTCTCTGCCCTCCCCCCCCCCACCGCCGCCACTGAAAAAACTCGCGCGGAGTATTATTGTACCGTGGGGGCCAGCAATTGTGGCAGCGGGGAGGCGTTGAAAACTGTTGGTGTAGTTTCTTTTCCTTCGGTGTCGTTCCGTCTCGCTCCCCTTTTGCGATATTGATTTGATTATATAATAATTATATAAAGAGAGAAAGTGTGAAAACAAGGCAAATTTTCAACTAGTTACTTCTTATTAGTAATATTGCTATCGCAACCTCTGTCGAATACATTTCATATAGATATATACACAGACATACATACGAAGCCATACCATTTATAATGTCTGGAAAAAGAATATCCAAAGAACTTAACGATCTGTCTAAGGAACCTATAAGTTCATTCTCAGCAGGCCCCGTAGGCGACGATCTCTACCATTGGCAAGCATCCATCATGGGGCCTCCAGACTCGCCATATGCAGGTGGTGTATTCTTTCTGACCATTAACTTCCCAACAGACTATCCTTTCAAGCCACCAAAGATCGCATTCACCACAAAGATATATCATCCAAATATCAATGCTAATGGTAATATTTGTCTGGATATATTGAAGGATCAATGGTCTCCTGCATTGACGCTTTCGAAAGTCTTGCTGTCCATCTGTTCATTATTGACGGATGCGAATCCGGATGATCCTTTGGTTCCAGAGATTGCTCATTTATACAAGACCGATAGATCTAAATATGAAACTACCGCAAAGGAATGGACTAAGAAATATGCTGTATGAATAAAAAGAGAAAAGTCACAGACATATACTATATATATACATGTTAGATATGCATTTTCAATAAAAACTTAAAAGTCTTTATATATAATCTTTATGTTATTTGTATATATAATATCATTGTATTATCTTTTTTTATTTATCATATGAACAGACTCTTCTTTTCATCAAGCTACCTTGTTATAAGTATCGGTCTGTTTGGTTTCTGAGGTTTGATACTGTTGAAACAGATGACATTTCGATATAGTTGTTGTTGTTGTTGTTGGGTTGAATATCAAAGAGATCGAACCTCGGCGGTTCATGTTCATTTGGGAACATTCCTACAGGTACAAAAAATATATATTTAAAAAAATAATCTCCGCGACGGGGAATTGAACCCCGATCTGGCACGCGACAAGCGCCCATTCTGACCATTAAACTATCACGGATTGCAATTATTAAAAAATATTTTAAAATCTGCATTTTTCAATTAATCATAATATCAGTTTTAAATTGTATGATCTTAAAGAATGTATATTTTTAGGCATTTTATTCAATAGTAAATATACATTATTTTAATATAAATAGAATTAAACATTTTGGTAAAACAAAAACGTTTATTTATTATAGCCTATATATATGTTTCAGGAGATATTTTGTAGATTTTATTATAACCTTATGTGTATCAGTTACATGATTTTAAAAAGGAGAAGAGGTCAAAATATTTTTTTTATTTCAAAAATAATACAATAGTAAGCATTATGTGATTTTGCTTGAAAACTTTTATCAACAGGAAATTCAAATATTTCCAAATAAAAACCATAATCAATCTCATGAAAGTATTCTTCCAAAGAGGGTAAGTATATGAGTTCATATGCTCTAAGCTGCATTTATTGTTATATTCTTGAGTTTTGTTCTTTCGGCTTCTACTTTTGTTGGGACCAAAAAAAAGGAATATTTTGTATTTTTCAGAATAAATATCAAATTTTGTATGCTAATAAATGTAGAATTGACAATAAAATGGGAATTTTAGAATTTAAGACCCGCCCAATAATAAATACAAATATGTATTGTGAACTAATATAAACAGATGGTTGAACTAAGCATAGAATGGATGATTTTATTTGTTTTAAGATAAAAAGGGTATCTGGGATAAATCTGAAATAACGATGGTAGATCTCTAAAAAGTAATAACGGTTGTGTGAATCTAAAACTAATTTTATCTATGTTCCACTGTTTGATGTATTACTTTTGCTGGATTATATTCGAATAGATTCCGCCTTTGCAGGGTTACTGATGAAACAATGTTACGCTAGATACTTATGTTACTAATGTTGAATTATTTTGCATGTACTGTAAAATTTCATTAATTAGTCTTCTCATTGCTGACATAACTTTTTTTTTTATTTTCCTAGGCAATCGGTATTGTTCTATATCCAGCATTCTACCTAGATCTGGTTAACCTAGATGGAACAAGGATAATTTAATTAGCGTTACCATTATGAATTTAACAATCTTATTCTGTTTTCATTTTTCTCTCCAAAGAAAAAATATGTCTTTAAATATTGATTTGATCGTGATTTTATTGTATTACTTTATGAAGCAATAATTTGATGGCTTAGTTTTTGAGCCTTATTGTTTTCTCTTTGAATATTAGATGTTATTAGCCAAATTATGTCAGTTTCACTCTTACCCACGAATCTTTCGGTAAAATTTAGAATGCAAAAATAAGAGCGAGTTTGATTTAATTTAATATGAAAAAGTCATAGTAGTATCAACAATCTAGTGGAAAACAAAGTAAGGTGAATCACGATATAAAACGGTACTTCAACTACAATCAAGAGTGATATATCTACTTTTTTATTTGTTTGTTTACGTCAACGAGCCGTCTAAGTGATTCATTGTTTTGAAATATCAAGTATCCAATATGTTTGACGGAATACCAATAACAAATTATCAGCAAACAAAAGTAGAACCATTACTTCATTTAACTGAAAAATTGTTCCGTAATAATGCTTTTGATTCTTATTTGACGCCTCAGCAACTTATTGTTTTAGAATTTATAATAACGGCAGCAAATGATGAGGGAAAGATCAAAATATGGCAAGAACTTATGGAAGGTAATTTGTCATTGAATGTCCTGAATGAAAATACTACCCAATCAAAATCCGAAGATGCAACTGAAAATGATGGGTATAGAAGCTCTTCTGTCGAACCCCCGATGAATGACGATGACTTTTCGCAATTAGATTTGGAGGAGCTAAAACAGAGCATCAATGGGCCAAATTTTATTGGTAATCTTTCATTGAAATTACGTTATGTGTTATGGCAGTTCGCTATAAATGGAAAGAACGAAGATGATGAACTACATTTTGATAAAGATGATAGTAACTACGTGGACAATGATTACATACTTCTTGATGAAGAAGAAGATATTGTTGATGCAGAGAAGATCGATAGCGACAAGAAGGAAATCAAAGAAAAAATGGCAGAAGATCAACCTTTAGGTAACGTCGAACGTGAGGACGAGGATTATGATGATGATGATTATGACATGGAAGAGACAAATAAATCCAACATTACTACGCACCCTTCGGCAAAAGATACAACAGATATTGTCCAGTTAGAAAAAGATGATAATAACAAGTCTATTTTGACTATGAAAATATCGAAGGAAACCTTAACAAAACTACGACCCACAAATATAAATGGGATTCTATCTAATTGGAGAAGTATATATCATAATTTTGAGTACGATAGAGAGACTATGTTAAAACGTTTAAAACTAGAAAAGAATGATGAACTAATTGAATCAGGAAAAAACAAGAGATCTTACAGTGAATCTAATGAAGAGAATTCAGAAGATACGGTTACTAACCTGCAAGAAAATAAAAAGGAAACACCGCCTCTTGACTCTGATAAACAGGACGAGCATGATGGTAAAAGACCTAAACAGGATAATGTCAGCATTCCTTCCAATTATGGAATCGCTAGTTTGTCGATCAAGCATTTATTATCATCTATTGCTGATAATAAGTCAAAATTGGATATTTCCGATTACGAGTTGAAACATTTGCTGGTGGATGTAAGGAAGAATAGATCAAAATGGGCTTCTGACGAAAAGATAGGTCAAGAAGAGCTGTACGAAGCCTGTGAAAAGGTCGTCTTAGAATTAAGAAACTATACTGAACATTCAACTCCATTTTTAAATAAGGTCAGTAAAAGAGAAGCGCCAAATTACCATCAGGTTATTAAAAAATCTATGGACTTGAATACTGTCCTAAAGAAATTGAAGATGTTCCAATACCGGTCTAAACAAGAATTTGTAGATGATATTCTTCTGATCTGGAAGAATTGCTTAACATATAATTCAGATCCAACACATTTTCTGAGGGCGCATGCAATTGCTATGCAGAAGAAATCTTTACAACTAATACCAATGATACCTAATATTACGATCAGGAAAAGGGCCGATGTTGAAAAGGAAATGGACGACATGGAAAGGGATAAGGATTACGAGGAGGATGAGGAAGGTGATGAAGAAGTTGCGGGGTCCGGAAGGAAGGGTTTGAATATGGGTGCGCATAAACCTGTGAATCAATCTGAAAATGGAGCTCAAGATACCACCACCAAAGAAAATACATTTGCTTTATCAGAGAAAGATGATGGTATCAAGGAAAGCAACGAAAACAAAGAAATGGGTCCAGAAAATGATAAAATTGACAAGGAAGAGGTCAAGGTTGACTCAACTACTGATGTGAAAAACGAGCAAGATGAAGTCACTGCAAATTCTGGTGGTGAAGAAGGTAATAACCCCCCTTTAGACAAAAAGGACGAGATTGAAAATAACGAATTAGCTAAAGATGAAGATGAAGATAATGATCATTCAATCAATCCTGATAACGATGAAGAGGCTGAAGATGAGGACGATGAGGACGAAGATAAGGATGAAGAGGGGAATTATGTGAATTCACAATCTTATCTTCTAGAGAGGGACAATGATAAAGATGATATTGAAATATCTATTTGGAAAACACTAACTGCAAAGGTAAGGGCAGAAATATGTTTAAAAAGATCAGAGTATTTCAAAGATTCTCATTTAAATTCTCAGTCTGCCGCCTTACTAAAGAATCCAAAGATGATGAAACCCTTCGATGATCTTTTTAGTGAATATAGAACCCAAAAGGAATTAGAATTGTATAGCCAAAGAGTAGAACAGCGATCAATAATGAAAAACAGTTTTGGTAACGTTGTTAAAACAGAAGAAACTGATCAATCAGCAATCCCAAGTGCCAGTATACTAGAGAGCACTCTCTTTGATAAGGGTGCCTATGAGATCGATATCGATAACACTACATTCCTCCAAGAATACGACACGAACAATATATATCCGGATCTTGTCTACTCTGGTGTTGACAAAGAAGAAATCGACAAGCAGGAGAACATTATTATTGAGTCCGTCGTAGAGGAAGGTGTCATGAAACAAAGTGAATATCTAAAAAATATTAAAAAGGGCTTAACTCCAAAGATTAATAAGAATATTTCGTTGATACAACAAATAAGGCACATTTGTCACAAGATATCGTTAATAAGAATGCTTCAGAATCCTCATTATATGCAAAGTCAGCGTAGTGCCAATGCCACGACACTCTTGAATGCACATCAATATAAATATGATGATATCAACGATAAAATTGATTTGGATCCAGTTTCTCAACTTCCAACACATGATAACAGGGATAACAAGGAGTTGATGTGGAAGTTTATGCATAAGAACGTTTCTAAGATATCAATGACTAACGGCTTCGAAACGGCTGAGCCTGCTGCTGTTAATATGTTGACATCCTTGGCCGGAGAATATTTATCAAATCTAATCAAAACCGTAAAGATACATTCAGAAAGTGACTCTCTGAACAAAATGAAACGAGAAGACATATTGAAAATCTCCCTATTAGAAAATGGTATTAGTAGACCAGATGATCTCTATACTTATTTGGAATCTGAGTTTGGGAAAAAACCAAGAAAATTAAAGGATGTAAAGATGAAACTAGAAAACTTTTTGAAAGAACTATTAAGACCAACTTTAAAAGAACTTTCTGAACGTAATTTCGATGACGAAAGTCAAAGTTTCTTAACTGGTGACTTTGCTACCGAGTTAACAGGGGAAGATTTTTTTGGTTTCAAGGAACTTGGTCTGGAAAAGGAGTTTGGTGTATTAAGTTCAACCGTTCCATTACAACTATTATCTTCTCAATTTCAAGCAACAGATGGGGAAACAAAGGTGCAAGTTAAGAAATTGCAACCAGAAGAATTTGAAAAAACACGCTATCCAAGAATTCCTAAGGATTACATAGATTCTGAAAAGTGTTCTGCAGTTCTAAAACCATTTTTACAGAAAGCATTTGAACGTTCCAAATTGTATACTACGAAGCCTCCAAAAGGTGTAACTATTGAAGAGAAAATTAAAAGGAAGGAGACCAACCTGGATTCTCCGAACTATATTCTTTTGGAAGATGATGAGGTTATTGTGAAAACGAAGGGTACTGCTAGATTAAGACTCCCACCTACTGGTAAAATTAGCACGGCATATAAAAAGAAACCTCTCGCAGATGCCTTTATTCTCCCAGACGAACCTATTGTGGCCAAGGTCGAGGTGACTGCTGAGCCTGTCACAGAAGATGTTACTGGTGGATCAATCGCACTACCGAAAGAAGGTCATAGTTCTGTCGCAGTCGGTACGCCGGAAACGAGTAGTTTAACAGGGCCAGATAGTAGTCTATTATCTGATATAGATGCATCCAATGCAGGATCATTCAGTCTAAGTCTTCCAAAAATTGAGGAGAAGTAATCATATATAGAAGACATTATAGTAAATATTGTAACAATAATAGAATATATTTATTTTCGACAGCAGAGAGAGGTCACTATTTAGTTTTAAGTGTTTATATATTTTAAAAAAACATTCTCAGGGTAAAATAGTAATAGTTCTAATCTTAATTGAGATAATCGTTATAGCATACGTCAAGGAATTGACACTTAGTGAAGTTGTGCTTGTAACGGAGTAAGTGATGTGACGCCATTTCTGACCGTTGACTTCTGGTCGCGCTAAAAACAATTTGCGAACAACCTCGACGAAATTTGGATTGAGGTAAAGAATGATAAAGTGTACTTAAATAGGGACATATTTATTCTGCAGACATATCTCTAACAAAATGATAAGAAGCAAGAGGAAAGAAGGTATACCTGTATTCTCTATTGTCAAGAAACAACTATGGATAAGTTTAAGATACCAGGGTTTAGCAGAAATGTGGGCCATAGCAATACTGCACCAGATATGAGCAATGTGGATCAAAGACCACGCCACTTACTAGTTGCCAATTGTCCTAATAACAATCTAGCATTGGCCAACGTTGCAAGTGTCTCTCCGAATGATTTTCCTGATAATATATATGTTATCATAGACAACCTGTTTGTCTATACAACTAAGCATTCTAATGATGTTGCTCCAGGAACTGTTGGTTTAAATGGTAACCAACGTAGTTGGGGTGGTTGGTCCTTGAATCAAGAAGTGCAAGCAAGAGCTTTTGATTTATTCAAGTATTCCGGTAAGAGAGCCTATTTAGGAACCTTGGATATTGAAATATCTTTCAGATCTAGAGGTAAAGCTGTCACTACACCATTTGATCAAGACGAATTAGCTGCTCAATTTGCTAAAAATTTCGAATCGCAGATTTTTTCTGCCACTCAATATCTGGTTATGGAATTTAAAGGTCATTTTTTTGATTTAAGAATTAGAAACTTACAAGCTATTGATTTAGGTGATATTGAAATGAGTAACGAAGTTCAAGCAAGAATTGAAGCTAAAGGTATATTAACTAAGCAGACTCAAATTAACTTTTTCAAAGGTAGAGATGGTCTAGTTAATTTAACATCCAGTAATTCTATGAGACCTAGATCTGACGCGGTTATTAGATCAGATTTTAAATTTGAAGATTTGGGTGTTGGTGGTTTAGATAAGGAATTTACTAAGATCTTTAGAAGAGCATTTGCTAGTAGAATTTTCCCTCCAGCTGTAATTGAAAAATTAGGTATCACCCATGTGAAGGGTCTGTTGTTGTACGGTCCTCCAGGTACAGGTAAGACATTGATTGCCAGAAAAATTGGTAAGATGTTAAATGCCAAGGAGCCAAAGATTGTTAACGGTCCTGAAATTTTAAGTAAATATGTCGGTTCTTCAGAAGAAAATATTCGTAATCTTTTCAAAGATGCCGAAGCAGAATATAAGGCTAAAGGTGATGATTCATCATTACATATTATCATTTTTGATGAATTGGATTCTGTATTCAAACAAAGAGGTTCTAGAGGTGATGGTACTGGGGTTGGTGACAACGTTGTTAACCAATTATTAGCTAAGATGGACGGTGTTGATCAATTGAATAATATTTTGGTCATTGGTATGACTAACCGTAAGGATTTGATTGATATCGCTCTACTACGTCCAGGTAGATTCGAAGTCCAAGTCGAAATTCATCTTCCAGATGAGCCAGGTAGATTACAAATTTTCGAAATTCAAACCAAGAAAATGAGAGAGAACAAGATGATGGATACCGATGTTGATCTAGCAGAGCTAGCTAAATTGACAAAGAATTTCTCTGGTGCAGAAATTGAAGGTCTAGTTAAGAGTGCAAGTTCTTTTGCTATAAATAAGACTGTTAATATTGGTAAAGGTGCTACAAAGTTAAATCCAAAGGATATTGCTAAATTAAAGGTCACTAGAGATGATTTTATGAATGCCCTAAGTGAAGTTACACCTGCCTTTGGTATCAATGAGGAAGACTTGAAAATGTGTATGGAAGGTGGAATTATTAGATATTCTGATAGAGTAAATTCTATAATTAAGAATGGTGAGCGTTATGTTCGTCAAGTTCGTGAAAGTGAAAAGTCTAGATTGGTATCCTTGTTGCTTCATGGTCCACCAGGTTCAGGTAAGACAGCATTGTCTGCATCCATTGCATTAAAGTCCGAATTCCCCTTTATTAGAATGATTTCACCTGGTGAGCTTTCAGGTATGTCAGAAAATGCAAAGATTGCATACATTGATAGTACTTTTAGAGATGCATACAAATCTCCGTTAAATATCCTAGTGATTGATTCTATTGAGACTTTGGTCGATTGGGTTCCTATCGGTCCGAGATTTTCTAACAATATTCTACAAGTTCTAAAGGTAGCATTGATGACAAAACCACCTGAGGGACGCCGTTTGTTAATCATGACAACTACATCTACATATAGTGTGCTGAAACAGATGGATATATTGAGTTGTTTTGACAATGAAATTGCCATTCCAAACTTAACAAACTTGGACGAATTCAACAATGTTATGATGGACACAAAATTCCTAGAGGATGAAGAGAGAGTTAAAGTTGTTCACGAATTAAGCAGAGTAACTCCTAACTTCAACATTGGGATCAAAAAGGCATTAACTAATATTGAAACAGCTAGACATGATGATGACCCTGTTAATGAGATTATAGAGTTGATGACACAAGCCTGATGATTATATATCGAGCTGTGATCTATGTAATATATGTAAGAAAGAAATAAAAAATAATTAGGGTTTGTTTGCCACTATAAGATAGTGAATAGTTAATCCAGGGTAGGGGGTTATCAACTTTGGTCTATCTCTTTCTGTCTTTATAATGCCTATCTTAACTTTGGGTGTGTTAGTATTTATATTACTGAACTTTTTTTTTAAGACGAGGGTAACGCCTAGTTAATTCGAAAATTGAAAATTTTTTCACTTTCGACGCTCATCCAGCTTCAGTAAGCTGATAGATTGATAGTGTGCTAACTTTGGCGTACAAACTAAAGAGAAGAATACTATTTGAAGACACCTTAGCTTATATTTTGATAAGATAGTACCGTTATATTAGTACTATAATATAGGTCTAACTAAATCAACGAAAAGGATACTGATCAAAGATGGCTCCTCCACCATTACGTCCTGAGAATGCTCTTAAAAGAGCTGAAGAATTAATTTCTGTTGGTGAAAGCCAAGCAGCTTTACAATCTCTTTTCGATTTCTTCACAGCTAGAAGAATTCGTTTTGCTGAACCAGCAGCTGTAGAACCAATTGTGTTCAGATTTTTGGAACTTGGTGTCGATCTAAAGAAAGGTAGAATGATCAAAGATGCCCTTCACCAATATAAGAAATTGGTTCAAGGTTCCCCAGAAGGTTTAGCATCTGTGAGTGCTATCTCCCGTAAATTCATTGATGTTGTTGAAAAGAAGATTGTCTCTGAACAAGCTAAGGAAGACCAAAAGACTGATGAAGAAGATGATGATTTGGAAGGTGGTATTACCCCAGAAAATTTGTTAATCTCTGCTTATGAAGAGGATCAATCTGTTGCTGGTTTCAATGACGAAGCACTAACTTCATGGATGAGATTTACATGGGAATCATACCGTGCTGTCTTAGATCTTTTGAGAAACAACTCTCAATTAGAAATTACATATTCTGGTGTTGTTAACAGAACCATGATGTTTTGTTTGAAAAACAACCGTAAGAATGAGTTCAAAAGATTAGCTGATATGTTACGTCAACATTTGGACGCTGCTAATTACCAACAAAGTAAGTCTGGTACAAACATCGTCGATCTAAGTGATAATGAAACTTTGCAACGTTATTTAGAACAACGTTTCCAATTGGTCAATTGTTCTGTTAAGTTGGAACTATGGCATGAGGCCTTCAGATCTATTGAAGATGTTTTCCATTTGATGAAGTTATCAAAGAGTTCTCCAAAGTCCTCCACTTTGGCTAACTACTACCAAAACATAGCTAAGGTTTTCCTTGTATCTGGTGACTCCTTGCTACATACTGTTGCTTGGAAGAAATTCTACGATCTATATTTGAGTAATCCAAAAGCTACTGAAGATGATTTTAAGACTTACACTTCTACTATCTTTTTATCTGTTTTGGCCGCCAAGTTAGATGATTTACCAACTGTTGGTTATGATCGTCAATTCCGTCTATACCGTTTATTGGGTCTAGAAGGTAAGCCAACCAGAAAGGAAGTTATGGCCACACTTTTAGAAGAAGATTTCTACAAGTATGTTAACGACGACATCAAGTCTCTATACGCTGCTATGGAAGTTGACTTTTCTGCCGAAGGTGTCAAAGCTCAACTTTCTGCTCTATTGCCAAAATTGAATGCTTTACCATATTTTGCCCAATACGTTGAATCTATCAGAGATATCATTGTTAGAAGATCTATTGTTGAGGCCTCTACCAACAACAATAGCATTACGTTGACTGATCTTTACAAATTCGTTTCTTTACCAGAGCCATTTAACATGTCTGAATGGAGCATCGAAAGAGCTTTGTTAGAAGCTGCTGTGGAAGATTATGTTTCTTTCACCATTGACCACGAGAGTAACACTGTTCAATTTGTCAAGGATCCATTCACTGTTTTTGCCCAAATCTCTGCTGAAGCTGAAACTACTGAAGATGCTGAAGAAGAAGAAAACGATGAAATTCCAGAAGAAATCGAAGGTGAGGAAGAAATTGCAGAAGTTGAAGGTGAACAAGCTGAAGGTGAAGAAGGTGCCACTGGTGCTGCTGAACCCGAAGTCATTGTCACTCGTAACTTCTACATCCGTAACAGACTATCTGAATTATCCAAGACCTTAAGTGAAGTGGATACTTTTGCTGGTCTACCATACGTTGCTAAAGTCAAGCTTGCTCGTGAAGCTTTGATTGAACGTAACAAAGAATCTATTGAAAAGGCCAAGGCTGCTGCCGAAGAGCGTACAAAGAGACATCAAGAAGCTAGAAGAAAATACCAAGAAGAAAATGCTTTACATGCTGAAGCTGATGCTGAAGTCAGACAAAAGCGTAACTTGGAAGAAAAGGCATTGATGGAAGCCAAGCTTGCTGAAGATGCTCGTCAACGTTTAATTGAAAAGAAGAGACGTGAATTGAATGCATTGAAGGAGACTATCACTGCCAAGGCCATTGGTGATATTAACGCTAAGGGTAACGTGTACATTGACCCAGCTTTAGCTAAGACCATGGAACTAAAGGATTTGAGAACCATGATTGTTTCTCTGTTGTCTAAGGATCAAATTGAATTACAAGAGAAGGTTGACTATGCTAGAAACAGATTGGATTACACTGAGAGAGCTTTAAGAAAAGTTGAATTACCAATCTTACAGAAGGAAGCTGAAGAATATAAGGCAGTCGATATGACTAAATACGAAGCCATGAATGAAAAGATCATTGCTGCTGCTAAGACTGAACATGAAGCTCGTCTAGAAGATCATGAACGTTTGACCAGTGTTTATTCTGACTTCCAAAGTTTGAAAACCAAATTGGAATCTGCTCATGAAGCAGAATTTGGTGCTCAACGTGATGCTCTAAGAGCTAAATTCGAAGAAGCTAAGAAAGCTCGTATTGCAGAAGTTCGTCAACAACGTTATGATGAACTAGTTGCCCAACGTAAGGCTGAGATTGCAGCTGAAGAAAGAGCTGCCCGTGCACAATCTGATGAAGAGATTATGCGTAAGAGAAGAGAAATGGAAGATGCAGTTGCTAAGAAGAATGCCTCAGTTGCTGCTGCTACCCCATCTATTGCCCCATCTATTGCCCCATCTCAACCAAGATCTTCACCATTTGGATCAATGAACGATTCCAAACGTGAAGAAATTGCCCGTAGACAAAGAGAAATGGAAGCTGCCCTTGAAGAAAGAAAATCTCAACCAAAGGCTTCTCCATTTGGATCAATGGATGATTCTAAACGTGAAGAAATTGCTCGTAAACAAAGAGAAATGGAAGCTGCATTAGAACAAAAGAATTCTTCACCTGCACCAAAGAAGGGTGCCTATGTTCCACCATCTAGAAGAAACAGAAAATAATAAATACATATAAATATAAATATATAAATACAAATAAACTTCTTATACTAACAAATATTACAAATTTTATTTTTATTAATTATTTTTTTATTAATTATCTATTTATTGTGTACAAAATAAAAAAAAATACCTACGTTAAAACGTTAATGAAACATGAGAAGGGGGGTGGTGGATATATAAGTAAAAGGTTGAACTGATTATGATTATGCTTATAATAGAGCGATGGCAGCAGCAGCGATAGCACCCATAACTGAGTTGACAGGGATGAAATCTTGAGCAGCCATACCCTTAGACTTTGAACTTGAACTTGAAGAAGAGTTAGAGTCTGAAGAAGTAGTCTTTGAGCTTGAAGAAGTCTTTGAGCCAGACTTAGTTGAAGAGGTGACAGCTGAAGAAGATGAAGAAGAGACTGCACCGTTCTTACAAACGAAGGAATCACCTTGAATGGCACCATTACTTTGTAATTTCTTAATAGCAGAACAAGAGAAATTGGAAGCGTTAGTTTCAATAGTAGCATCACCTCTAACAGATTTCAAAGAGGATAAATCCAGACTAGAGAATTCACCAGTGACGATGACGGCACCACCAACAGTTTGAACGTTAGAGAAACCGTCGATCTTTTGTAAGTTGGTGTTGTTAGCGACAACAAAACCACCACCAATGGAAGTTAAATTCTTACATTCTAAGACGGTTAAATCTTCATTGGAAGTCACTGAAAAAGTTTGACCAACTTTAGTCAATTTATTTAGAGTGATATTAGATAGAGTGTTATTAATGAAACCTAAGGAAGCATTAACAGTTTGTAATTTAGGGAAAGTAGCTTGTTCAACGTCTCTTAAAGTGATGTTATTAGCCCAAACCAATTCATTGAAGGAAACTTGGGTAGATTCACCATTGAAAGAGATTTGTAAAGAGTCACTAACAGATTCTAAAGAAGAATTGAAAGATGATAAATATCTGTTATTATTAATATTTAACTCAGAGACTTCTTTTAAAGTTGAAAACCCATCAACAGATTCCAAAGTAGTATCTGAGATTTGAATGTTATTAGCCTTTTGTAAATTTGTTGAAAAAGTACTAATAGCTGGCAAAGTTTGTAAGATAATGGAATCGACTTGTTGTAAAGAACCGAAGGATGCACTAGCCAAAACGGTTAGATCTTCTAGAGTCAAACCACCAGTGACAATAGTTAAAGAATCGGCAGAGAAATTAACTAAATCGGTAGCGTTATATAGACGTAAAGAACCATCGATTTTCTTAACGTTGGCTAAAGCAGCAGATCCTAAAGAACCAGTAATGGTCAAATTACCTACTAATTCGGTACAACTGGCGATTTTATCTAAATCGGCTTGAGCGGTAGCGGTAGCACTAGTACCTAGACTACAACCAGAGGCTACTGATTGAGAGGAAGTAGAGTTAGCAGCGTAAGCTGTTGAAGAGACAGCAGCAACGGTAGCTAGAGCGGTCTTCTTGAATTGCATAGCGAGTGGACAGGTAGGGTGAAGGGGTATGTAATGAGTGAAAGTTAATGAGTTTAATGTAAATTATAAAAGTAATAACAAAGCAAAATAAAATAAAATAAAACTCGAAGTAAGATAAATAAATAAATAAATGTAAGAAGGGGGAACTGTCTCTTATAAATAATAGAAATAAAACAGCAAAACTAAAACCAAAACCAAAAAAAAGTACAGCAGCAAAAGAACGAAAAGTATTCAACTTCAATTATTATTTTTTCAGCGAATTATTGCATTACTTATAAATGAATAGAATGGTTTCTATCCTTAAACGTCAACAAACCGTTCTTGTTGTTTGTTGACAAATCAAAACTTCACGTAATCAAGAACAAAATCACAACAAACAAAATCGAGAAAATTTTTCAGTTTCTCTTTTCGTCTTTGGAAAAGATATTTCGCGCATTTCCCTCTCAGACACCTGCAGAGACAACAGCCGTCCCACAGCGCAAACCCAAAAATGGGTGGGAGTCGTGTTCGGTTGTTCTCTCGGAAGAGAGAGAAAACGCTGCACAACGCGAACGGCCGAGCAGCGTGCGTCCTTTCCCCCACGGCTTTTCTCTGGTTGATTGATTGCTTGATTGCTTTTTTTTCTATTTGGCGTGGTGCACCCACACACCCGCTTGTGTCACGTGCACATGTATTGCATGTCACGTGTATGCCGTGCGACGCGATACGTGTGCACGTGATCTTCCTGCTTGGATAGTCAGGGTAACCCTCAACTACAAAATGTTTTAGTAGACAGAAATAGAGATCATTAAAGAAGTTTTCCACATATAGAGAGAAAGCTGATTGCGGTTAATGATGTATATGTAATGAATACGTGCTATGTCTATATCTCCTGTTGCATCTGTTCTTGTCAATAGTGTGCTGTATCTGTTATTACTATCTTGTATTATATTTGTTATTTAGTGCTAATAGTGTGCTGTACCTGTTATTGCACAATTTCGCACAGGGCGCTCACTATTTCTATCTCTATTGGAATCTTAAAGAGGTAAAATATACATAACTCATACCATATATGAACAGATAAATATTGAGAAGATCGGTAACAATGATACATGAAGCTTATATCGAGGACCTGTTACATCAAACATTAAAACCATTCGCTACAGATTCACAACAATTGCAAATACAATCAGCTATATTACTCTCTACCAAGAATGGATCCGTATTATCATACTCGACAAATTTAAATCTGTTAGATGATTCTAATACTACCAACAATGAAACAAGTTTGAAATTGATGACTTTGTTATGTAAGGATAAATGGGACGAAAATGAAAATGATGAACCTGAACCGCATTATATCTTTAAATGGGATTCGTATGAAACAAGAATCTACAACTATGAAATTGAAAATCTACATGCTGCTATTACAAAAATTCCAAATAGTGATCTTTTATTATTATTAATAGCAGATCCATCATTCCCTTATGGTTTATTAACTTTAAAGATGAAATATTTATTAAAATCTTGTAATTCTTTAATTAATTATAAATTAAATTCAAACGAATAAAATACTATTACGTTTATGTGTATGCTATATTGAGGGGGAGGGCTGTCGCGCACCCTTTATTAACTAATTCTTATTTTTTTTTTTTTTTTTTTTTTTT
>NW_024545249.1:36738-138671 GCF_903064755.1 Maudiozyma barnettii
AAAAGATATACTCGTGATCTTGTCAATCAACGATATGCTTTGAAATTACGTAAAACTTATCAAAGACACGCTCGCCCACCGAAGGATTTGAAAAATATTATTAATGATTTAGAATTACAGGGATCTGTTAATCAAGAATTATATGATTATTTCAATCATGATTGTCAAAACTCAAAAAAATTAATGAATTCTTTAAAATTTCTAGAATTGAAAAGATTTAATACAATGGATATAAATTTTAAAAGTTTCAATGAAAATGTTGACCCTATGGTTTCATTAAAAACAGACTTAATCATGGCAAAGCATAATTCGTCATCAACTGAATCAGAATCTTCTTCAGGATCATCGTTAGATAATGATTCCTTGGGTAGCAATGATACTGTAGAGACACTTGCCTTTTCAGAATTATCAGATGATCATGAACCAAGAACTTCTTTATTACAATTAACTCAAAATGCTTCAATGTATGATGAACAATATGATGAAACTGTAGTGAATACAGGTTTCAGACCATTGCATAAATCAATAGAATTAAGAAATAATAAAAAAAGATATTGTGAAAATTGTCATCAAGTATATACAGATACGTTAAGAACACATATCTTAACAGAGACTCATAAATTAAATTCAATGGATGAAACAAAATTTATTGAGATTGATAAATTAATAAAATTGGTTAAAACATAATATTTATATTCTATTTTTTTTTTTGTAATTAATAAATATCATTAAGATTACATAAATCAAATTTTATATAAAAAGTAAAAAAAGAATGAAATTTGTAGTAAAGAATTAGGAAATGTTTCATTAAAGTAAAAATTAATATATATAAAAATTAGGCATAATTAAAATTAAAAAGAATTAAAATGGATGGATTGGGGGAGGGGGCTGGTAATAATTACTATTATTAATATTATTATTCACCTTTGAGTGTGGTCAACTATTGTCTTTTTATTTTTATTACTAGTAGTAGTAGAATGACTTAAATTATTTTTAAATAATTGTTTTGAAGTTGGTTTATTTAAAGAAATATGACCATCTGGTAAAATATAAGCACCTGATCTTAGTTTAAAATGTAATTTATAATGTCTTAACATATTAGATTTCGCATTAAATGATTTATCACATTCCATATAAGGGCATATAAAAGGTTTAAATCCTGTATGAATATTAATATGAGTCTTTAAAGATGATGGTCTCTTAAATCTTTTACCACAAATGGTACAACCATATTTGAATCGTTGATTTTCATCATAATTCGTTAATGATTCAATATCAGCACCAATTGTTGTAGTAGTGGTAGTAGATGTGGAGGTCTCGTTATTCTTGTTTGATAAGACAGATGATGATGATGTTGTTGTTGATGGATCTAATGGTGAAAATTGTTGAGATCCGTTTTTAGGGGTAGAGCGAATCATGTGATTATTAAAATTAATGGAATCATTTAAATTATTACCATTACTATTAACGGTAATGTAATTTCTATTATTAAAATTAGGAATATTATTATTATTATTGGAGGAAAAGTTTGTAGGTTGATGAATTAATAAAGGTGTGTTACCATTATTATTAATATTATTATTAATATTACCACTATCACTACCACCACCTATCATTGGTGTTTGTATAGGCATTTGCATTCCCATAGTTTGTAAAGACATTGCCAATATCCCTTTAGAATTATTAGAACCAGGTAAAGGAGTCGGCGTAAAGCTATTTGAGGTATTATTAGTATTACCAATCGTAAACATAGGATCTTGTTGCTGTTGCTGTTGCTGTTGCTGTTGTAAATCTATTGATGATAAACCATACATCATATCCATATTGTTGTTGTTGTTGGGACCAATTGAAGAAGGATCTACTACAGCCAATCTATTATAAGCGTCAGTATACGAATCAAACTTCGGTAATTGAGTCATTATAGTATCATTATTATTATAATAGAAACTATTGTTATAATTATTGTTGTTTGTTGTTTCATTTAAAGCATTCATATATTTTAAATCGTTAATATTTTGATAATATAAATAAGCACTTGAATTATTATTAATATAATTTGAACTTGAACTTTTTGAACGTTGAATAATATTATTATTCTTATTATTACTAGTTGAATTTGTAATAATATTTATATTCTGATTATTATCGAAATCTTGAATATCCATCTTATTATATAGCATATATATATAATTAAAATCTGTTCAATTTATTTATCAGTATATATATATAATAAGAAACAAGAAACAAGAAAGAAAGAAAAAAGCATATATGTATATATGTATGAAAAGGAAATTGATTTACTTTAACGTGCATTAGATGAGTCTACCTTTGTGTAGTATATATATATTAGTTAAACCGAAAAAAAAATAAGATAAAAACAGAAATAAAATAAATTATTTAAAGAGAATATTATTTAATTAAAGGCACTAAATTTGATATTATATCATTCTTGTTATAATTCTTCCAGAAAATATGAGAAAGAAGAGAGAGAAAGGTAGAAGAAATGATTGTTTTTATTTATTTGAAAAACAATAATAATAATAATAATAATAATAATAATAATAATAATAATATTGTATCAGTGACAAAGAAATAGAGAGACAAGAAAGTGATGGTGATAAACAAATTGTAACGTTACCAATACTAATTAATAGAAGAATTATGAAAATACTATTTAGGAATCTCCGTTAGAAAGTTGGTAAAATATTACTTAATATTACTATATTCAATAATCTATTTTGTTATTCAATTGAGTGAATTGCATTTAATTATAGTAAAAAGTGTGTGTGTGTATGTATCAATTTCGTTATTTTATAGATTCCGCGCATTTCAAAAGAATAATAAGGAGAAATGAAGTTTAATTGGGAAGAGTTGGGCAGTACTAGCCGTGGTACAAATTATTAGTATCAGGTCAAACTAAACTGAATAAATTTATTGATTAACAGTTTTATGCATTAAATATACTTTTATAGAGATGTGGGAAGGGGAGAGTCAAATTGATAATAATATTTGTTGTTGTTGTTAGTGAGTCTGGATCATTTATTTTAATATAGCTGTATGTTTAAGTATATAAGTATATCGGTGTGTATGATAGTGAGAGTTACAGAGATATTGATGCACGACGTTGAGATTTTGTATACATTAGATGCTTATATTTGATAATTGACTTTTCTATTGTTGTTGTTGTTGTTGTTATTGTTGTTGTTTTATCGTGTGATAATAGATGTATTTTCTCTTTTGTTTAATTGAAAGGTAAGAAGGATCCGTTTGAGTAGAGTCTTTTATGCGGTGTATTGTTAGTGCATTGTTTGCTTATAAGAGAATTAATGATTTGTATAATTGCGATCCGAAATAAACTTCTTTTTTGTGGGAGAATGTCTCCTGAGGTCACAATCCGTTTTCCGTTGTTTGTTTTTTTGTTGCCGTAGAAAGGGGTGAGGATGTGGGTGTGGGTAGGGTGGGGTGGGATGGGGGGAGAGAGCACGGTATCTATCTGTATCTATATTTCCTTCTCCTTCTATATGATCTGAGAGTAACACTCAGATAGTCAACAGAATACGGATACGCTTAGGGTTATGGTGGTTCGGTTCCTCCCTTGCCCCCCCCCCAACTCTTTGTCCATTTCTTTTTTATTCCGCGGCTTAAAAATTTGGTTTAGTTACGCTAGTTTTCCGCGCACTGTCAGAAACTCTATTTAACTATAGCGTGGGCACAGCACTGGCATCTCTTTCTTAGTTCCCGTATAAGGTAATAGCTCCCTAAATATTGGATATATATTTTATATAAGAAGAATACACTGTTGTACGGAACACTCTTCGTTGTGGGGATTTGTTATTGCCATATTTTGCAAGAAAGTTGGCCGTATTTCCCTTTTGGGGAATTTTGTTAAGAGGACCCACCCACCCCCTCCCCCTCAGATAAAGCAACTGGTAAATTGTTGTTGTTGACTTCTGTGCGATTTCTGGGCTGTAAGGGTGGGCAAGTGTTTATTTTCTCGTTCTTTATCACCGGTCGGAGATAAAGTATTTTATTTCTTTACACGTGCTATTAGAAAATATATTATTTTGTTATTTTTACTTATTTATTGGAAATAAAATGAATTTGATTATGTTCACTGGAGTTGCATGAAATATAATGTCTGAAATAATTTTCATAAAACCCACGAATTCCATGTAATTGTCTATACTCAATGGTTTCCTTCGTACTACTACTACTATTACTACTATTTAATTTAATCCATTTCTCGCATTCCTTACATAGTACTTGAATCTTAATATTTTTAGTTTTAGTTTTAGTTTTAGTTTTGTTGGAAATTTCATTAATTTGGTATTTTTGCGGTAATGGTAATAATCTAATTCTTATCTTATTACTACTGCTATTATTGTTTGTTACTATACCATGAGATCCAAATAAATGTTCATATATAAATGACTCCTCGATCCAATTCTTACCATAACAAAATCGACATAGTATTTGATTTATTGAATTGTATTTTCTACAATACTTAAATTCAATCCATTGACTCTTATTTATAACTATATTTTCTTCCTCTGCATCACAATATGCTCCTCTTATCGTATTACAGGGTGATCCATTAAAATTGCAATTAATAAATATGTCACATCGATCTTTATCCTTATACCTCTGAATTAACCAGTCAGGTAAATCATGATGTTGAAATACTCTAGGTAAATATACTTTATTTTCTTTCTTTATCGTTTGTGAATTATCTTTACAATAAAGTTGTCCCTCATTAATATTATAACTTTTATTTAATAAACGTAATTTGTTTGTTGGTGTCGTTGTTGTCGTGGTCGTCGTGGTCTGGGTCGAGATATTGGTAATATCATTAAAGATTCTACGATTATTTAGCAATTCTTCTTTTTCTTCTAGCATAGTTTTGTTACTTAATTTAGCTTATTTTATTTTAACACATCGTTATATATTTGTTTGTTTGTTTGTTTTTTGTATTATTCCAAGTTTTATTGCTTTACTGACGTTTTTATTTTTATCGCATCTTTTTAACATCACTTTCGGTTTTTTGTTTACCCCATCGAATATTTTCAAAACCTTTCAATCGATTACTAAATGTAAAAATTTAAAAAATTTAAAAAATTTTCCACGGATAACTCTTCCTTGCGAAATGAATTTTTTTTTTCCTTTCTGTATTTCCGTTTTTACTTCAAGTTTTGTTGGGTTTGAAATATTAAACAAACTCTAATATACTAACTTTATTATCCGGAATTTTATATTCGTAGTACTGCCACTGCACAATGACCTTAACTTAATCTTTAGTTGAATTCTTTTGTTTTTTGTTTTATTTTATTTTAATTTTTTGTTGCATCTTGCCTCTTGCCTATTCTCTACGTGCTTACGTTATCCACATTCACTTACATATCCTGTTTGATTATTCTTACCAAGATAAAAAGAATAATAATATCATGTACAAAACTTTAAATTAGGCCCAGAATTAATTGTGGTGGTTTTTTTAATTCTCCTAGGACTGCGTGCACAAAAAATTATAATTAATATTGATCAGAATAGGTCAGATTCGTACCGTTTTTGGAAATATGCCAAGTGTCTATCTCATCTTTTTATTTTCTGCTTTATTACATTATATTATATAACGAAGAAATCGTATCTTTACTTCGGATGCGTGACAAATGATACATGTCTATATATATTATTTTATTTTATTTTGCGGACTGGGGTTTGGACGTTTCATGTTGGAATGCCCACGTACTTAGACGCAATCAATGGATAGACTATGCTTAGTTCCTTTCATTAATTGTTTCCCTCCTCATAGTTCTTTTTAGAACGAATAAATACTCTGGTCAAAGGAAACGTTATCTTTAATAAAGATTCAGAGGAGAAACCAACCAACCAAACATCACTAATCTCTTTCCTACCCCAACTTGCAACATAATTATATTTTTATTTTTTTATTTTTGAAAAAAATAAAGATTAACAAAGACTTGTACAGGAGTGGAAATGGGTTCTCCTTTTCAATATAAATTTAGAGATAAACGACCGTATTATGAAAGAAAACCCAACACAAACCCGTTTTCTTTTTATCGAAAATAATCTTAATTCTAAGATCCTCGATTTATCGACTATACAAGTAACAAGGATGTAGAAAACTTGATTGGTAATATTGTATTCTACAACATGTGTTTCACCTACGTTTCTTGTACCAATCATCGGTTTCTTAACTCAATGGGTTTAGTTAATGGTCGGAAGACAACATGAGAGAAGCGGAAGAAGTTTAACCTTTTTTCTTTAAATATATATCTTGTTCTACTGACAAAGTGAAGAAGAGAGACATAATTATTATCTCCTGTAACTATATCCCTCTATATATTTCTCGGTAGTTTACTTTTAGTTATTTTTCTTTTTTTTGCCTGTGTCAAATTATAAAAAAAAATAAAAAAACAAAAACAAAAAAAAAATCACGAGATAATCGAGGTAGAAATAACTTAAGAGGTCCGGCTAAGAGAAACAGAGAGGGAGTTTACTTTTACTTCCCATTAATTATATCGAAATAATACTGCAATTTCTTTTTTTCCCATATGTTTTATTTAATTCAGGAACAAACGTTGTTGGGTGAAGACCATGAAGAAATAATGACATTCCTGAAGAAAGAAAAAAAAAGCTTAATGCAATCATTCAGATAATACTTTAGAGATAGAAAGAGAGAATTGTTGTACAAGTAACTAACAAGATAGCAAAACCTTTATCAAGGATATCAAAGAGAAAGAACCTACGCAAGAAAAGAAAACAAATGAAAATAAAATAATGATAGTAGTTCTTCTGTTTTCTGGTTCAGAAATACGAAGGTTATTGTGCATCATTTTCACTTGTCGACCATCTTAAAATTTGATCTGTTTTCTAATCCTCCTTCCTCCTATCCTTCGCTTACTTCTCCAGGTTCTTCTTCTGAAATTTTTCACATTTTTCAAAATTTTCAATCGATTCTCCTTCTCCTGAGTTTAATTCCTTTTAGTTGAAAAAAGAAATAAAAAATACAAGATACAAAATAAAAGCAAAATAAGAGCAGCACGCCTATCCCTCACATCCTCTTTGATGAGCTGCAAGTATGCTTCCATAACAGCAACGCTACGATGTTGAGAAAGCATACTTGAGAATGAAAGCTTATATAATGATTTTTTGTACTTTATTTTTTGACTTATTAACATATCGACCTCAGATAACTTAACACAACTATATTTTAAAATATAAAGTAATAAAAAAAAATGGCGCCTCCCTGTCTCTCTTAATATATTGGGCCCTGTTTATTCGAAGAAGAATTCAATAAACAACCGCTACAATCCAGGAATTATTTTTTTCTAAAAGAAGAAGATGAATGAATGATAGAAATGTTGCACCGAATTTGCTAATAATCGAGGCAGAACTTCCAACAACTTTATTAAACATTACCTTAAAGAAAGAAGGAAGACGCATTAAGAATAGTAATAAAAATAAAAATAAAAATAATAATAATAACAATAATAATAAGAAGACCAAACAAAAAAGAAAAAATTAACAGTAATGTCCATATTTCTAACGCAACCCCAATTTTAAATCATATTCTTATAAAACAACACATTACATTCTGTAAGCACCTTAACTCTTTATTTTCTATTACCTTTCTTTCTCTTTGAGTTGGTTTCTTGATTTAATTTTATCATCGTTTAGCGCAAACAAACAACAAAGAAAACGGTCAACCAAATTAATAGAACAATTGATCGATTAGTAATTGATCTCCTTTTTTTGTCATATCCTTGCTATAATCTTTTCAATTCAACAATATACTTCATTTTGTTTCATTGCTGTATATTTCCACAATTCTCCCTTCTGCTTTTTTCTAATTAAGATATATTATTCAAGGTTTTTAACACCCAAGAACAATACCAACATTTATACCATACATTATTTCCTGATAATTACCGAAAACTGTGTCAAGATATTACTGTTTCTTTCCAAGTCTTCTCTATAGTACTACGTTTGAAATTCATATAGTGTAAAAAATAGTGAAAAGCATTACAATAACGACAATAACTACAAGCAACAAATACTATAACAACAAACAAACTTCCTAATCCGTCCTTCATCCGCACATATAAGTGCATTATAATGACTAAAGGTTCAATAGCGACATAATAGAATAAAAAAAAACTATCATAAAACGGAATAACTTCATATAAAGTTAATACCTTTTAATATCAATCGAATATAATCAATTCTTCTTAGTTTACCTTCTCCCCCTTCATTCTAAAAACCACCACCACAAACAGATATTATTTTATTGGGAATTCCTCATTATTCATCTCCTTCTTCCCTTTCATATAGAAAAGATCGTTTAAAGTAATGTACACTGATATTATTAAAGCTCAAACTGAAATATTGCAAAAATGTGGTTCTTTAGCAATTGATATGGATAAATTACCTTTAGCATTCGAATTGTTAACAAAGACTTTAGAAAATGATCCATTAAACTTAAAGACTTTATTATTGTTGAGTAATGCATACCTGAAGAATAAAAGCTTCATCAATGTGATCCATCTTTTAATCTCTGCCGTCAATTCAAAGTCAAACATTATCCTAAATAATATTATGATATGGCAGAAATTAGCTGTCTCTTATTATAGATTGAATAGATTTGACGATTCAAATCATGCGATCTTACAAGCACTTGCGCTTTTTGAAAAAAGTTCCAGGTATTCAATGATAATGAATACTACTTCTACTACTACTACTACTACTAATATCAATTCACCAGATTTCCAACGATATTCTTTGAAAGCTCAAGGAACAAATATCTCTAATACTGATGCAACTAAAAAACTTACCAACAACATTAATAATATTCAACACAATAATTCAAACGATATGAAGGATTCATCGATAAACCATGATAACAATTTACCTACTTTATCCGAAAGTAAAATGTATGTTCTTCGATGTAGAATTCTACTATTAATGGATAGTCAACATGACACATTGAAAGAAGGATTACCTGCTTTTGATAAATGTTTACATTTTCTGGAAAAATTTGATAACTTTAATTATTATCTGGATGTTTTAATCACTAGGGCTCAATTTTTTAAAAAATTTGAAGACATTATAGGTTGTAAAAATGACCTAATACATATATTGAAATTATTAGATGAAAGGAGAAATCAATTGAAACCAAATGATCTTTTGATCAAAGCAAGCTATGTATATCATTTGCTAGCAACATTAATCTACGAAGAAAACCCTAATAATCACCACGATGCAATTGAAACGATTCATTTAGGAATGAAAAATTTTCCACATATGACCTCATCAATAAAACCACTTTCATTATTAGAGACTCAACTAATATATCTAAATGGTAACGACAACGAAATTTCCACCAAAATTGATCAATTAAAATTACAAATCGATTTGGATCGTTCGAAGGACCAAGCTCTAACGTCTTATATGATTGCAAGACTATTATTAAAGAAAAATGTTGAACAAAATGCAAATCAAGCATATGAGTACTATCAAAAAACTTTAAAAATATTACCTAGAAAGCCTTGGATTTGGATATCAGTTGCTTCATTATATTTGGAATTAGGTCAGTTTGATGATGCATTATCTACTTATACCCAAGCCGTTAATCATTCACTATATACTGATGAAAACCAAAGTGATAAATCAGAAAGGAGCCTCTCTGATGCGTCCAGTGTGGCCAGTAATTCTTCCACATCTAACAGTCTATTACCATCATATGAATTAAAATTTAACAATGTCTTTGCGGCAATTGCATGGTTTGGTATATCGCAGGTTTATACAGCAACTGGGGAATATAAGAATGCAACGGATGCTATTAATCAAGCATTGAAATTGTTTAAAATTGAAAAAGATTCTGAAAATGTTAATAAGTTGAAAACATTACTTTCAAAATTAATTATACTTGAGGTAAACAACAATAATGGGAATTCAATAGAAAATGATATTGATGATGAATCTACAGCAAATAGTTTACATTCTATTCAAAAATCTGATGAAACAACAACAAACATAGTCGCTGGAAAAAAAACTGAATTGTCTATCAAATATGAAAATCCAGATGTACCTATCGTTGTTCTAATAGATTTAACAAATCAAAGCGATGGAAAGTTATTTGAACCTATAGAGATTGTAGAGAAAGAAGATATCTGTTCACTTGACATAGAAAATGTCGATGAAAATTCTACAGATTCTGAACGTAATTCATTAAATAGTAATGAAATAATCGATTTAACTAGCGAAGAAATCAATATGCATAAGAAGCGGAAAGCGTCTCGGATAGGTTGGGAGAATGAGATCGAAGAAAAGGGAATCAAAGAAAAAAGCTTTAAGACTCCTTATTTCTACGACAATCAAACTTATGGACCTTCTCATGGTTCTTATTACGAGGATGATATTGGTCCACATCACCAGAATGTTCCATCTGCAAGCAATCCTAACAATGGAATTTATAATTCTTATAAGATTCCTATGCAAACGGGATCATATAATCCTCGAAATAACTTTCAACAACCAAATGGTTTCATAAACCCTGAAAAAATAGATAGATTTAATAGGAGAGAGGCTACAAATGAAATAATGAGCCATTATGACCGTAGCCAATACAGTATTTCTTCGCATCCAACTCCTATTGTTACCAAGAGTCAAATAATATCAATGCCTGTTTTTATCCCAGACCCGCAACAATCACTACATACATCATCGAATAGTACACCAGTACTTCATTTTGAACCAAATAATGGAAATTTTAGAAGACCATATACAGTTGGAATTACTCCGAATCCATATGTACATAGAGATCTTCAATATGGCCAAAACCAACCCCATGTTGATTATAACAATGCAGGAATTGAACATTCACAGATGCAACAAATCTCGAATAATATGGGTCAAAATGTTCAGCGCCCAATGTCATATCCACATGTTAGTATCCCGAATCATACATCAAATGGGGCTGAGACACGCCCATTTCTTTTCAATGGTGAAAATCTGATAAACCAATCGAGAGGACAAGTTCCTCAAAATGGTATTATGAACAACCAGCAACAAATCAATAATAATGCATATTACATCAATCCTAATCAACCACAAGGCTCTCAATACTATAAATAAGAGTCTGAATAGTCATTTAAATAACAATCTGTAATAATAATTAATAATATCGTAATATTACGAGAATAAAAACACATATGTGGTTTTATTAATATATACTATATAAGGTTTCATTAGTATTTTCTACAATTCGATATATTGATCGGCAACCACTAAGCCCTTCTCTTTATTTGTAATAGTATACTTTAATGGTGCATAATCTAGTAACTCTTCATAAGCAGGTATCATATGTGTTCGTGAACCACCGACTAATGTATCTGATTCATAGTCTCCCCAGAAACACTTTATATTAAGTCCTAAAGAATCCTCAGAATTACTAGCGTGGGATGTCTTAAATTGTTTATCCCATAGTAATCTTGGAAACCATTGAATTCCAATCACATAACTTCCACTTGTAAAATTTAATTTGTGTAGTTGCAGTTCATTAATATCGTTTTTCGATTTGTATGTCAATTTTTTTCCAGAATCTGTCGCATTTGAATACTCGTTGAAAACTGTGATCTTTCTGACTGCGGATACTGCTGAGGGCGAGTTCGTTGAATTGAAAGATATCACACATGCTCTATTATTTGGCACATTTATTCTTATATCAGCATTGATTGGCGCATATTTAGAACGGTCCGGTGATAATCTGTCATTATCAACAATATCAACTGATAGAATTTCTGATCTATTATTGGAAATATTGTCCTTATAAGGTAAAACTGTAGGTAACATTCCTTTATAATAACAAACGCCTATATCTCCATAGCTACAGGTCACACCACCCTTGATATTTGCAAAGTTTTCACGTTTATAACTTGGAAGATCAAATATCAATTCTTTTACCATATCAATTCTTCCTGTTATTTCTACAGTCCCATTAATGTTTTGAGAAAACCTAACTTTTAGTGGAGTACCCCAGTCAAATGACTCAATAGTAGTAAAATAAATAGCAGAGACCAAACAAACCCCAAATAGAAGTGCGGTAACACGACCTCCTATTTTTGACATAAATGGTAAAACTAGGAGACTTAATATTACAGAACACCAAATAATACCGCTGTATACCAGGTTAAAGGAGTCATCCGATTCCTGGACTGTTTGGTTCAACCCAGACAAACAATCAACTACAGCCTGGAAGAATATAAACGTAATAGGTACAAGGATTAAAAATTGTAGTAACCATTCGTAATGTTTCGCTATACCACTCTCATCTGGGACAATTACAATATGATCTTGGATACTGTCAATATTATCATCATCATTAGTGTCGTTAGAGACAGATAATAAAGGCGCCCTCTCATCAATATTCGATACTGATTCATGCTCCAGGATACAGTCCTCATTATCAGGTGATGTAGCTTGTATGTTTGATTCTTCCCGAGTACCATAACCTCCATCATTCGAGTTAGCAGATTCATTTGTACTGGCATTAGGTATAGTTTTCAAAAAATTATGACCATTGTTTTTCCTTGGGGAAAATAAAAGTAGTATGCCGTGGATTAATACCGTGAAGCTGATACTGATAAACACACCTGTAATTGGATACACCCCAGTACTCTTAAAGTTGGTCAATTTTAACATAACTGTACTTCCCAATAAAAAGAACCATGAAAGAATCATCAATTCTATAAATATTATATCTTTTAATACGTTTTTTTTAGTAATTAATTTTAAAACCTGTGCTAGAATTAGGTTGACAAAATTGTATTGCACGACGAAAAATAAAAGTAAACCAATAAAGCTATGGGATACAATATAAGGATTCTTCTTAATTACATCCTTTTCCATTACTATTAGAAGAAAAATTGAAAAGGATACAATTATAGGGAACTCTAGCCAACTGAAAATAGGAGCAGAAACAAGCATATTTCGTTTTCTAGCTAAGACATTCAGTGACAAAGACAATAGAGGGAAAATAATTAATAAAAGAATATTCACCACAAACAACCATTTAGCTGAGAATGCGAAAAATATGGTTCTATAAATATCAAAAAAGATTGCAGGATCTTTTGAATTATCATTCTCCTTGATAGTATGGATATTTGAAACATGATTGCTTAATTGCCAAGTTGTTGATAACATATTCCAAAGTGCAGATCTCGACGTACTTTGAATATTATCCCTTGCTGTGTGATACAAACTTCTTGGTTTATAAAATGCGATATCCCAGCCCAACAGACCGTTGGCCTCATACACTTTATAGTCTGTCTCACTGTGGATTAATCTTTGATTAAATCCCTGTTGGAAAATTGAATTACCAAACGGTAACATTTTTACTGCAGATTTGTATAAATTTGCAGTTAAAACATTGGTTGTTCTGAATAATATGGAGTTCCCTTCTCCTGTGCCTGTGCCTTCTAAATTGATAAAATATTTGGTTAGCTTTGCCCATGGATGATCAAAAAATGAATGTGCACCTAATAAACCAAACTCTTCATTGTTATTGAGGTTGATGATAATAGTTCTTTCAGGTTGGTGTTTAGAGTAATAATCGAGCAGAGCCAAAATGGACACTACACCTTTACCATCATCTGTAGCACCATTTGCGGTTGGAACAGAATCGAAATGGGCTGATAATAATAACCCTTCTGCGGTACTTTTATCATTTTTACCTTGTATTTTCACCAGTATGTTTGACGATTCAAAGTATATCACAGACGATTTCTGTGAAGATGCATTGAAAACGTCTTTCTGTGAGAATAAAATAGATCTATGGGATTCATAATCGTCAGAAATCTCACAAAATGTAGTGTTACTAACCATTTCTTTAACTCTGTGAAGTAGGTAATCATGTACAACATCGTTAGCATGCGACGTATATGGATGAGGCTTGTACGTTATATTCTGTAAGTCCGACCACGCACTTTCAAGTAATCTTACTGACTCATTATCAGTTGGTAGTAACTCATTTTTGCGCAACAAATTATTATTTAAATAAAGAACCACAACTACTGCATATGTGACCAGTAACATTGTAGTAACATTGGTCTTTCTATATCGAAAACATGCGCTGCATGCACTGGCAATTCCTTTAAACATCACGCCCTTATTTTCCTTATCGTCTCAAATTAAATTGACAGTTGAAGAACAAAGAATCTCTTAAAGAATGGGACTAATACTTATATTACCTCTATGTATAGCGTTATTGAAAGAAGCTAGTTGAAGCTTTTCTACTTGCACCAATGGTTGCATCATATCGTTTCATTCTCTTTCGATGCTTTCAACCACTTTTTGTTTTGAAAATTCATTTTTTTATCTTTCAGCTCTATCAGTGTAATGGGGCTGTCAAACAGAGAATGTGTCGCAGGAGACAAATAATATGTCAAAATGAGAACAATTATATCATCAACATATTTTTAACAAATGAAAGAACCCCTTTATGTATATCTCGAAGTGTAGAACCTATCCCGTACTATATTAATATTAATTAGGTTCAACTTTTGGTCTGACGTATATATATAAATATATATATATATGTGTGTGGGTGTGTATACATATACTATACGATTGTCATGCTGAGTTATCTTCACCTATTTTCACAAAAGCAAACGTGACAATTCCAGCAAGTTCTTTAACCGTGTTGGTAGCCACAATATCATGCAAATTGGGATATTTCAATGGGTTGATATGCCTGTAACCAATCAGACATTTTTTCATCATTTCACCCTTAAGGAGTTTCTCTTGTTTCTGACTATTTTTTATGACATCCTTCAAAGCCAACGCGCTGGACCACGACCCAAGCACCTTCCTGTTCTCTCTCTCCTCTACATCCATTAAATTTTCTTTCTCTGTCAAGTTCTGTAAATTTATTATAGTGTTGTTACCATTACAAGGACAGACCAAATCATGTGTGTTACTGGTTGTCTCACTTACTACTGTGAATAAGTCTTTAAGATCCTCTTTATCAAATAAATTATCACTATTAGATTTATTTTGCTTACTATTGTTTGCAATGTCAGAATTTACGTCGGAATCATCTAAAAACTTGGAACTTAAACTAGATTTCATCAGCTGTCTTTGTAAAATTTTCTCATCTATACAACCAGTTGTTACTAGCCTATATATATAACAATGTCTCTTTTGGCCGTCTCTATGGATTCTTGACATCGCTTGAATGTCTACAGAGGGATTCCAATCATTATCAAAAAGTATTAAACGAGATGCTCCAATTAAATTCAAACCTACACCTCCTGACTTTGCGCTAAGTAAAAATGCGAATATTTTAGGGTTGTTATTAAATGATGAAACAAGCGAACCCCTTTGTTTTGGTGGAGTCGACCCATCAAGACGACAGGATACCATCGCAGCAGAATTCATCATGTCTTGTATAATATCCAATGTTTGGGTGTAATTAGAAACAATGACAACCTTTTCATCCTTTGAATTTTGCCGTATATTGTTTAATAGCTTCATCAATACAGTTAATTTACCTGACGTAACATCATAAGATCTACCTATTCCAGAAAAATACCCAGAAGTTTGTTCGGAATTAGGTGAACGAATTAAACTGGGTGAGTTACAAATCTTTTTAAACGTAGTTATTAAACTCAAGGATGAATTGTACGTCAAACAATTGAAATCCAACTGAGAGGTATCTACTGAATTTTTAAACGCAGATAACTGCGAAGAGTTAGGCTTGCAGAATAAAATTAAATCTGTCTTTGGAGGTAGATACTTATTCAGTATATCATTAGTTCTTCGTAAGATAAATTTTTTTGTAATTGCAATTAACTCATTGGATTTCTCCTCACCGAGAGCAACAATGTCATCATTATATTTATTCACCGTATCTCTTGCCCTTGTAATATGAGTAATATAATGTTTCTTAAAGTAATTATAACTACCGAATATACCGGGATTAATAAAATCAATAATTGTGTGGAACTCTGTAAGGTCATTCTGAATAGGTGTACCTGATAATAATATTTTATTTTTCACATCAATATCTTTTAATATACTTAATATTTTTGAAGTTTGATTCTTTAATCTATGACCTTCATCACATACTAAAAGGTCGATAGATCCCAGGGCTTTATTTTGATCACTATTATCTTGAATAAGAACATCACCTACCGACAGTAATTTTTCGTAGCCGACAATCAATACTTGGTATGTCCTATGAACTCTAAGAAAGTTATGGACTGCACTCCTATCCATATCCCCTATATTGGCGTTTGAAAGTGTCAATACACCTATCTTATTTAGACCTAGCCATTTTCTAAATTCATTCTTCCAATTTGTAATAAGAGTTACCGGACAAACAATTAGTATCTTCTTGAAATAACCTTCTAATGGAACCCCAGATTGTGATATATTAATATCTTTGCCACGACAATAAGGTGTTTGTTTCAATAAAGTCCATATCAATGCAATGGTCATCAATGTCTTACCAAGACCCATTTCATCTGCAAGGATACATCCATTAATATCCGAATCCTTCTCTAATAAAACGTTGGTAGAGGTAAGATCTTTATCTTCTTCCAATAAGTCCGGGTTAGATGACTGATCGAGACTCATTATGCAATCATACATAAATTTAATGCCTACCCTTTGGTGAGGTCTCAGAAATTTAGATAATAAAGGATCAACGATAACTTCAACATCTGCATCACTTGAGCTATTCATAACAATTGGATTTTCAATTTTGTTTTTATCAAAGAATGGTAAATAGGTTTTATTACCAGAAATTACTGTGCTTGAAACTCCAGACACTCGGTGTGGTGTTAAAACCTGTGATTTTGATGTAACTGATTTAAACCTAGAGAGTTTCATAGTTTTTACCAATTGGGATATAGGTACTGCTGACTTATTAATTTGACTTATAGAATTTATAATTGCATTGTCACCCGAACTAGGCTGGGATGATACCAATGACCTAGCAGAACTTGATAGATGTTCAGACTTACCATCTATATTTAAAACAGTTATCACATTATCCATCTCCTCCTTACCAACAATCTTATGATCTAGCTGGATCTCTAAACCTGATGCTTTAAATATAGCGTCCATCAGATCAATATCTGGTTTCATGTAAGCCAGGTTAGGCGAACCTAAATATCTCCCAGAATCATCATAAAATAATAATTTACCAATCTCTACTTTGCTTCCTTCTTTTAATCTCGCTATAGCATATCCATCACCTGTCCAAACTTTATGTTTCTTTTGAGATGGTTTCCTATGAATAATAGTATAGAATGTTTCAGAACGTGGGGACGAACTTGGTCTTGACACATTAGTGCTACTGGATACTATTTTAGTCTTTACCTTCTTCGTGCTTCCCTCAGTAAGCTTACTACCATTAATATTTGAGAAATTCGAATGATTTCTCTTCTGACCTGTGATGGGCGCTAAACTTGCATGTCTGCCACTGTCAGGTTTCTCACCAGGTACCACTCTTCTAGGTGGTTTAAATGGCTTGTTTTCATACTTAGGAATATTCATATATCTTTGGAAACAAATATGACGAATACTGTACCTGATGTATTAGCCTTGACTACCTGCTCTTGTTGTGAATCTTGTTTACATGTTTTCGGTTGAGAAATCGATTTGTTTAAAAACTGTATATTTATAGTAAATAATGATAAAGTAAGTGAAATTAGCGATTGAACAGAAAACTGAACTTTATATATGAATAAGAAAGAGAAGAAAGGATCATTTGAGCAATGTAAGCTGGTACTAAGCCTCTATTCTGAAGGAATCACTCGGTTCGAGCTGGAGCAAGTTTAAGATGATGAATTGGGTGTCCATATCATTTACACGTAGCAACACGTAAACAAGATACATTGCATTCCACGTTAATTGATTCAACAATAGGTTACTTAGCAAGTCTTGAAATAATGAATGTTTGCTCAAATGGCAATCTTGATATGCCTGAAAGGGCCTAACTAACCTTTTCTTTATTTTTATATTCTTGTAGTTTTATGCTGAAACTTTCTTAAATATGTTGTTGATCCCATAATAACACTGTTGAAAAAAAAAGATCAATAAACACTGCAAACCTTAAATACTTAACAGGTCCTCAAGGAAAAAATAGTTGATACACACACATACACACATACATAAACAAACGCTGGTGGACTCTAATGTCATCTATTGAGAAATTTATTAGCAAGCCGCCTCTTATAGTCTATTCGTCATTAGCGCAACTGCGATACTTAGTTCTTAGTGAGGGGATACCAGCCACAGGAGATAAACATGAACAGCGACTTAGAGCTTACATATGGTCAATTCTCTCAAGGACATCCATGGAACATTCTACAAGTATCTATATGACGTTAGTCAACCAGGGCCCCCCATCTTCAACCATATACAAGAAGATTAAGAACGACACAGGTAGAACATTCCAAACAAACACCAAATTTAAAGACATCGTCCCCGAGGATGCCCTGACAAGATGTCTATCTTGTTTTGCATGGCAAACTCAACATTTATATGAGGAGGACCACTCAAAGAAGAATATAAGCACGTACGTTCAAGGGATGAATGTTTTATTGGCACCTTTATTGTATTCATGCCCCAGTGAACCCATGGCATTCCAATTGTTTTCGAATCTTTGTTATTCTCAAATACCGACATACATTACACCTAACTTAACAGGTGTAAGAAATGGAGCTAAATTATTAGATCTATGTCTTAAAATTATTGATCCGAAATTGAGTAAATTTCTAAATGACAATCTATTGACTGCAGAAATATATGGGATGCCATCGATTTTAACATTGTCTGGTTGTAATAAACCACTGGATCACGTCTGTCGTCTATGGGATTTCATGTTTGCATACGGGTTCCACATGAACATCCTATTTATTGTGGCGATGTTAGTCACCATCAGAAGTAGAATCCTTCGTTCCGATTCTCCAATGAATTTGATGAAGGACTTACCTGAATTTGATTCTGATGAAATCATAAAGTTAGGTGTTGGGTTTCTCCCGAAGATTCCATCGAAGACTTATAGTTTACTGGTAAGGCATTTGACGGACCCTGACCTCTTTATACGGTAGATAGATATATATATCCTAGCGATAATTTTATGATTTAAAAAAATCTTGATGTTAATTGTTCTATATATATTATGTTAGTCTATTTTTTTATTTATCAGGATTCAATCATATTACTGAATGAGAATGGGACATATGCGTACCCTTCACCTTCAAAGAACTTTGACATTGCTTCAACCCAATGTAAACGTAGAGCATGCAACATGGCAGACGTACCTTCCATCAAAACCAACACACACACAGTCAAAACAAACCACATGGCAAACAGGAAGAATACTTTAAACACTGCTAGGGGTGAACCTGAATTCTCTGAACTGAAGGAATTTTGAATGGTCATATCCCATAATACAGAGGATAATTGAGCATGAGCTAACGACAGAGCCCAAAGTCTTAAGTAGGACGCGGTGTGAGAGATACAATTTAAACAGAATTCGATGGTATGGATCACTTGGTGGATCATGATATCACCGAAATTAAATTCTGCATTGGGACCGTGTTGATTTGAATCGTCACCACCATTGTCTCGTTCAAGATCGAAATCTGTGACTACCATATCGTTATTGTCTGGATTATGCAATTGTTGTTCTGTTTCCATCAATTCACGACTAGTCTCTTGATCTTGAATACCTTCATAACCTCTCATTTTAGCACTTTTATTAAGCCTTCTTAAAGTTAATGGTTTATATAATAATAACCAAGGAACACAAACGAGCGCAGCTAATAACAATACTTGTTGTAAGAAAGCTTGTCCTTTATAAAGTTGTTCATCTATCTTTCCAGGAGCCAAAAACATATTGATTAACATATTTAACAGACCTGGAGCTGGTTTATTATCTTTAATCCAATCCTTTGACCATTTAAATACAATAGCCCAAGACAAATAACCAAAGATAGATTGCATGAAAATCAAACCTGGGATAAAATTACCAATAATATCAACAGTAGAGTTTCTACGTTTAAAATTAATATATGAAAACATAAAGGAATAAGTCATATGAATGAACCCCATTAAGATTGATAATTTCATCTTATATGAATTTGAAAACAAAAGACCATTCTCTGTACCATGCCATCCAGAATCAAGTCCAAATGGATAGACACCGACTTGTTTTGCTGAAATATTATCTCCTTGTTTAAAACTTGTAGGCCATTCCCAACCAGATTTGAATAAAGTCAATGGTTTCGAGAACATATCGTTATACATGAGCCCCGTATACATTGAAAATGCACCCATTAATACTAGGACATATCTACCTGTGAAAGCCATATCGAAGATTTCATCTCTAGTCATCGCTCCAAACTTCCGTTCATTAAGTATTAATACGAGAGCAATCAAGAAAAGAATGAATCCATGACCCAAATCACCAAACATAATGGCAAACATGAATGGGAATGTAACAATTGTAGCCAAACCTGGATTAATCTCTTGATATGTAGCAATCCCATAAGCATCAACAATGGATTGAAATGCATCAGTAAATTTATTTGTTCTATGATACGTCGGAGGTTGTCTATTTGTATGTATTATTGTCACCACAGCACTATATTCTGAACCAATAGATTCTACAAAATCTTTTAAAGATTGAGTTAAATCGGTAATCTCATTATTTGGTAACCAAGCTTCGGCGACTAAACCATGAGTTTCTTGTCTAAACAAGTTTAGAGTTGCGTAAATAGACTTCTCTCTCTTAAATGCAACATTCCAATGCAGAATTTGATCATGAACTACCAACAATTCTGTATGTAATGCCTGTTCAGTTGATTGAGCAATTTGTTGTAAGTCATCAATTTCATCATTTAATGTATTCAATTTTGGGAAATGTTCTTTATCTAAAGGGATAATATGAGCCCCTAAGGATTCCATAACACGTCTAACTTTATTAATTAATATATGGCCATGAGTGAATACCACTACACAATCTTTTTCTACACGTGTTAATCCATCTGAATCCAATAAAGGTTCTTCAATAGCAATGTTTTGAAAATATAAATTACCACGTAACAATCTCCATAATAATTTATTCAAAGTATCAACTTTATCCCTACGAACCGCACCAACCACCATAAATTGTTCTTGTATGCCACTCCCCAACAATACATGACCATTGTCAACATCATGATTATTGTGTACACCTTGTTCTTGTTCGTCTTCAGAATCAATAGTAAATGAAAAATTATCATTATCAAGAAAACTTTCTTCATCGATATTATTTTGTTGTTGTTGTTCTCTGTATTCACGAGACACTCTTCCAACAATACCTGGATTAATTTGTAAAAATCTTTCAGCTTTAAATACAACATATCTTGTTTCTAATAATGAATCTAATTTCAATTGAATATCGTTTAACGATTCATCTAATCTTCTTACTCTTGATTCGACCAATTCTATTTCTGTAGTCAGATCATTGATTGAATTCAAATCTTCCACAGCCATATTCTGTAATAGAGTTTCTTGACCTGAATCTGTATAAGTATGCCAATAAACATTTGCATGTTTATCCATGGTTTCTGCTAAAAATGTCAACAATCGTTGTGTATCGTCACATCGCCTTAACTGTTCTACATATGTACGTTGGAATTCATTAGTGTCACTGTTCAAATCTCTAAACATTAATAGTCCTAAGTTACCTAGGAGACATACCACTTCACGAGAGATCTCTAACGGCACATATAATTGCACATAAGCCATTTCCGCTGAACGGAAGATAGCTTCTTCTTCTTTACTCATATTATTATTATTATTAGTAGTAGTAGTATTATTATTATAGCAAACGGAAAGGAGAGATGATTAATAATTAATTATGTGTTCAGATAGGATCAAAGTATCAAAATATCAAAAAATATAGATAAATGTGAGGAAGCAAAGCAATTAATTATAACAGTAGCATCTAATATAGTATGCCCCTTATATATATATATATATATATATATACTTGTATGTATGTATATAATCCCTCTATCTACCTTATATGGGTGATATAGATGTGTTGGATAGCAGTGGGTGTATTAATATCAACTTTACCTCTCTCTCTCTCTATGTTACCCAATTCAGTTCTCCCTTTGGAAAAATGTTGATTTTCTGAATTTCGTCTTCGTGTCTCTGCTCACACATTAGATATCAGCAATGCTATTCAATACACAAGACAGGACAGGACAAGACAGCTAGCAATGGGCAACAGCATTCATGTGCTGTACATTGTGAAGTATTGCATAGTTCCGATACTTCGTTGTGATGATTCACAGTATGGTTAATTATATAAATACGTTCAATGGAGTAGATACAGAGACACACGGGATACGTATATAGTGACACTCCCGAGACAGGCGCAATCGCAATACATATCCATTGCAATGTCTGGTTGTGCAATCACTAGACGTTTATAGATATTATTGCACGCATTGACAACTACTTAGACATCAATAGCTTTATATATATACACACATCCATCGATATTGTTATATCACTAGGTGAAGGGGCTGTTTCAATCACAGTACACCCACACACCACACCTACTAGACATATGTCGGACTCTCGTTCTACCCTTTCTTTTATATATGGGAGAACCCTTACATAATACAGATATATACATAGATATAGATCAGTTGATATTCAGTTCACTATCTATCTATCTATCCACACAACCATATATATATGTATATATCCACACACACAAACGACACTTACATTACATAGATGTCACAAGCAATAGCAAACGCCTATGGATATAATCCATCACCTCAACGAGTACCCGCACATAATAGAAACTCGATCCTAGATTCTGCTAAACGGATGGCAGAAATCCAAGTATCAAGTTTTATATTCTGTGATTTAAAAGCATTATATGACCTGGGTTTACCCTCATACATCGATCTGACATACACCGAGCTAGACGTCGTCGGTTACGAATTATACCTAGTGGAACAATGGATTGCGGAACGTCGACTTTCGTCTACAATCACTTCATTCACAGGAAATACGCAGGATGTTATTAGAGCTGTTCAAGTATTACTACCAACAGATCCGTCATTATGGCCAGGACAATTTAAACAATATCACCAAGAATTATTGTCTTTCTCACAACCGAAAAAACTGGGAGATGGCAGTAGTAGTATGTTTATTACTAATTTGACTACTATACCATCAAGTCTTAATATTTTACATGTGGAGACTGGTGATATACGATCCGTTTGGCCAAATTTTAAAATTAACTTTAATTTGAAACTGTTACATTGTGCTGGTAGATCCTCCTTATTATTATCATATCCAGCAAAATCTGCCGTACAGAAATTTTTACAATTATATAAATTCCAAACAAAGGCTAAAGAAAACTCGAATAATAGTAACAATAATCACAATAATAAATCTAATAACGATGGTACCACTAATAATAATACGAGTACTAGCAATAAAGACATAAACGCACAAATATTGGCCAGTCAGCCTGATAATTATCAATATAACACTGCTCCGGCTAGAGGTGTTACCATTCAAAACAACGAAGCTATTGCCATCACTCAGGAAAGTTATGAAGTGGTGTATATGGTTGATTTGATTCACATCTCCTTAGTATATTTCAATTTTTATTCAGGCAATATCGATGGTTTGATTTGTAAAGGAACGACATTCTCCATTGAAAAATGGTGGCTACATTATGGAAAACAGTATTTAGGGATAGAAAGACCCAAAAATGAACCAGCATTAGGTCCAACTAGCGTGGCTGGGATACTCAGTCTAGTATTAAGTTGTTATTTTAAATTGGTATTGGAAGATTGTATGAACAGTAAGGATCCCTTTGATAAAGAAGAATTTGGTAATGCTGTTCGTTTATTTCAAAGAAAATATAATTTAGCTGGTAATCCAGTTGTGACAGGGAAATTGGATGTTGTTACAGTAGAAAAATTGTTTGAAGTAACACAAAAATATTCACATCATGATATTATTAAATTTAAAAAAATAGTGAAATCAAGAGTTCAAGATTTAACAGGGAAAGGGAACCCTATCACTTTGTCCAACGAAATTCTTACTACGGAATTGGATTCATTGGTCAGTAATATACATGGTGGGACATTGGGTCTATTATGGAAAGGGAAAGGGAAATCAAAGACAGTAATGCTATTCGATAATCACATGTCCAACTTCTATAATTTCAAATTCGAAAAGGGTAATCCAAAGAAACAACTAATGATTCAAAGTGAATTGAAGAAGAAACAAATTGAAGAAGATATTCAAAGAAAATTGAAAAAAAAAAAATCCAGAACCTCTAAAAAATTTGACATTAATGACTTTGTAGAGAGTAGAGAATTACCAATAGATATGGAAGAAACAGATGGTATGGAGAGTACATCTTCTTCTTCAGAATATAATCATACAGTGTCTTCGATGTTTTGTAATTATGATAAATCAAAATATGCCAACAATCTTGATTTGAACAAATTACATTTTGATGAATACAATAGAAGAAACTCGTTCCCAAGGGTAAATGATTTGATGCATGAAGATCTATTCCAGGACTTAAATGGGGTCATTAGCAAGGCTCGTAAACTATACAGATCGTCATCGTATTCAGATGTTAGCAAAGCCGTAGAAAGATGGGATTTACCATTTGATGCATCTGTGGTGAAAGTGGCTAGAAATCTACGACTCATAGAGACTCGTTTGGCAACGAAACAAAGAATTGATGAAATGCAAGAGAGTATTTTCGCTCCTCATTCCGACGATTTTGATGATCACGAAGCGGAAGAGAAATTTAAGAACTTAAAGGAACAATTACAATTAAATCACGACAAATACGCTAGCCATTCTATTAAATTTGAGAGAAACGCAAGTATGCTAGAAAATAAACAGAATTTATTATACACCGAGATTAACGAAATCAATTCACTAACATCGAAGTTGAAATATGATGTAAGACTGTTGGAGTTTAGAATGAGAGATGTGGAAGACAGTATCAAACAATTTGACTCTAGACTAGCAAATGTTAAGAGAGCACTAGTAGAACAAAATAGTGATGTCGCTACTGCTCTAAAATGTGTATCTGACGAAACTAAATTTGACTGTTGTCTAGAGAATATGAAGAACAATAAGGGTGAGTGCTATAAAGGTATTTGTATCAAAGTAATGGATGCAGGCTTATTTGCGGAACTGAAAAAGGACATCATGGGGTGGGTTAATTACCTATTCTCAAACTTTACAACACATAGCGAAGACTATAAAAACATTCAGGCAAAGAATACAGCAACAGATTTTCCTATTTAGACGAAAATCAAGGAAGTTAAATTAAAACATACATATTATTATATATTCACATATTTGCATTTAAATAGGATTATACCTGTTCTATTCATTTAGTTTCTGCATTTTTGTCAGAAATTAAGAGTGATATATATCATGTTAAACAGAGTTGCTGTTGATAAACTGCTCATCTTTTGTGCATAGTAACGTTGGACTATGTAGCTCCAATAAACCCAATGTAGGGGGAACGAATACTACATTATGCAGTATATACCATGTTATTTTATATACGGTAGTGTATCACACTCTAAATTCTACTTATATTAGCTACCTTTACCTTCAGATATGTTAGGCTAATATTAGCCTTTTTAGTGCTTCCGCTACATTTCAACAAAATTAAGTCAAATATTTAATTTACATAAATTATACAGAAATATATGAAATATTCAGAAAAGCTCGTATGGCGCAGTGGTAGCGCAGCAGATTGCAAATCTGTTGGTCCTTAGTTCAACCCTGAGTGCGAGCTTATTTTTTGAACATTTACATGACTAACATCGTGTATAACGAGGCGTTTTCCTTTGATAGAAGCTTAGACCTATATTTATAATATTTTCTTGAACTTTAGTGTCAGTAAATGTCATTTGTACTATTATATAAATATATACTTGATTACGCTCTTCGATTATTTTTTTTTGAATTTATTATTAAAAATCTAGATAATGCTATATGCGGATATATTTTTATTCTTCTAGTAATGATTCAATCTCCATAATCTAACCTTACCTTGTTCAGTACCAACAGCCAACATTTCACCACGAGGAGAGAAAGTAGCACTTGTTACTTTACCTAGAGGGGTACCACTAGTAGGCCAGTTGGAAAATACTGTACATGATGGGAGGTGAACCAATCTTAAAGCATCTTTCACAGCCCTAGAGGCCATACATAATATTTGACCATCTGGAGAAAATTGTAAGAAGGATATCGATGTTGTCAATTGATCCATTGTACCTACTAGGGTTGGGATTACTTCAGGATCATCGCTATTCCTTCTTTCATATATATTGACAAACCCACTACTTGAACCAATGGCCAACCATCTATTTGATGCGACTGTTTGATGTGATAGTCCAGAACCATTCAGATGAGCAGAGTTTGAACCACCACCAACTTGGATACATGTGACACCAACACCACTTTCATCCTTCCATCTCCTTAAAACTGAACCATTATTAGTTAAATCGAATTCCCAGATTTCACCATATGTGTTAGTAGCTATTAGGATAGTACGGAAAGTATTGTTTGATAGAGGCTTGTAATCTATACAAAAATCGATAATTGTCCCCTCAATCTTACAACCCATCATCCAAATCCCTGAGGTTGCGTTCAAAACATTCACCCAACCATTATTACCTTGTAATAGAATGATACCATGTGTTTCATGTTTCTTTGTGTTATAGTAATGGGCTAGTTTAAATTTCTCAAACGATCTTTGTGTAGCTTCATGACCATATAATCTTGAGAGTTTTTCCACTTTAGCGATAGAACTATTATTGCTTGAATTTATAATAGAAGATGATAGGTCCCAAGAATGCATATAACGCCTTCTACCACCAGTGAAAATTTTTTGTTCTTGAATTAGGTGTTGTTTCTTTTTAGAGATTTGCTGTGGTGTTACATAAAAGGTACAAGTTTGAATTGGTGTACTTTTCAAATGCAAACTAGTAACCAAATGATTATGTTTCCCATCGATATGGTATATTCTTAAGGTTTTATCATAACCACCAGTCAATAATAAAGGTTTGGTAGGATGGAACGATAGAGATTGTATAGCTGATTGAGCTGGATGTGCCATATTGGCGTCCTTCAATCTCAGAATGTCTAAAGATTTTACAGGTAATAACTTTGATTGAGTTGTATCCTTGTAAGAGTAAGTGCTTTGTAAAATTTTGGATAGTGCATGAATATCTGCGTTAATAACTTCCTCTCTGTCATCATTGTTCTCGTCATCAGACATATCATCCCCATGTTCTTCCAAATCGGAATCCTCATCATCGACCCATTGCGGTTTTGGGTATATCTTTTCGAATTGAGCTCTTAATCTACGAACATATTGTTTCCCAGATAATACATTGTCATTGTAAGAATTTCTTAATTTTTTGGATCTGTTATTATCCATCACTGAAACATTTAATCTTTCATCATCAGAATCTTCCCATGCATCACTATCTTCATCTTCGGAACTTTCTTGATCGGAAGAAATAATGCCGCTCCCTTCTTCTTCATCAATGTCCATCTTAGAGTCATCATCGTTATTTTCATTTTCACCATCATCCACGAAAAACAATTGGTCATCGTTGACATGTTCTATTTCAGCTTCTTCATCCTCATCACTTGTATTATCATCATCAGCAGATGCATCTGCAGCCATATTATCTAATTCATCCTCTTTCTCACCTAACAGAAAATCGGCAGAAAAGTTAGCTAGATTCTCTTGAAAATCAGAAGAATCACCAAAGACAATCTTTGCTAATAATTCTTCCTCTTCATCTGGAGGAGGCACAACGTAATCTATATCGACTTTAGACATACTCTTTCAGTACTTCTATATGATATCCCTTTGAAAGTAATACTATCCTTTTCTGGTGATATATCTTGCAACAGTCAGACACTACAAACCAACAATATTATCCCCGTATAATATCTTTCTTGTGAACCAACTTATATCACTAGATGTGTTCTTGGTTCCCAAATGAGAGATGCTCATCGATTTTTCTTTCCAAATAAATTTTTCAGACAGCGAAAATTTTTTTTCGCTGTGCGGCACGTGATTTCTCGACTGTAATAACCATTCACCCAAACGTCACACAGATATTATATTCTCTTGACGATGGTTGTATCGTTATACTATCATATATTTATGTTTATATCTATATATATTTAGTATATACCAGCAGAATATGTAGTAGTTGTTTGGAAGCACTGACTATGTACTCTCCATTAGATCAACCCAAGGTGTTTGGCGTGGAACTCCGCATGCTCTGGGACGAAAGTAGACACAAAATAATAAGAGTGATCGAATCCCTCAGCCATCTTGACATTGATATGGTTAGCCCACAAACTTTGAGGCACCAATTTCATGAAGTTTTCTGGTCTCAAATATTGTTCCTTCCATTGGTCATCTGTACCGTAATGGATTAGAATCTCTTTACCTGAAACGTATGGAACATTGTTAATCAATTCACAGGGATCATATTGTTTCCAAGCAGATTTATCCTCACCTAAATATCCAGTGAATGCCTTTACGCCCCATGGGGTAGTAGTTGGATCAATAATTGGAGCAAAAGCAGAACATGACTTGTATTTATTGATATTCTTTAAGAAACCTGCAACAGCACCAAACCCACCCATAGAGTGTCCTGTAATTGAAACATTCTCGAGGAAATCAATAGAGCCAACGCCTGTTGGTCTAGTACCGGAACTAAAGAATTCAGTTAAAGCAGTTGGCAATTCAGAATGAACATATTGGTACATGTTGAAGTTTGTATTGTAAGGTGGCTGAGTAGCATTAACATAAAATCCAGCACCAACAGCAAAATCCCATCCACCTTGTGGATCAGTTGGAACATTGGGACCTCTTGGTGATGTGTCAGGAAATACCATAGCAAACCCATACTTATCGGCTTCTCTATGCCAAAATGCCTTTTCAGAGGCATTGTTTGGGGTACATGTTAAACCAGATAAGAAGTACAAACTAGGAATTTTACCCTTAGCAGTACCATCGTAGTATTGTTGTGGCAAATATAGGTTAACATCCATTGATGTCCCCGTAGCCTTTGACGAGTGCATCACTTTCAGCAATTTACCTCCAGCACATCTAATTTCTTCCTTGATCTTGAAACTCATCATAATAATTTATTCAATTGACGGTGATACAGACTTATATAAAAATAGCGATTGCTCTTCTCTCTTGGTCTTGACAACTTGAATGTGTCTGTGTGTCTGTGTGTCTGTATATATATATATCTCAAGTTCTTCTTATCAGAAATATCCAGATATACGTAAATATTTGGTAATTAGCGATAGGTGGAAAAAAAATAAAAACATAATACCTCTTCAAAGAGAGAGGGAAAAGGAAACTCTCAATTATTTGACTCTGGAACACGTTACGATTGAACTGTGAGATTGAATATATATATATATATATATATATATGTTAAGAAGTATAAACAAGAATGTGAGTGACGAGGAATATTGCCTAGCTAACTATCTTTTACGTGACCAGAAGGGGAACCCTTTTGATAACTCGTCCCTGCCTTGTCTGAGGACCCTTTCGTGAGTCTCCAAACGAGGGGAACCACCATCTTGCGGTGTCACTTTCTTTTCTGTCTTCAATATAATAGACCCATCATCGTAAAAAGTTTTCAATTCTTTAGTTTCTTCGGTCAATCCATCACTGGACATACTTGATCTGAGCACTTCAGATGTGCCGACAATCGATTTATCCTTTTTGGATGCAGATAAGGCAGAATCGTCACTTAACATGAGACTTTCTGGTGTCATGGTAGCAGGTTCATTTTCGTCTTTCTGGTTAGTAAATTTATTTGTTTGAAGTTTCTGTGGATTTTCAATTTCTTTCTCACGTTTATCATTGATGATTTTGTTCATTTGTGATTTCCATAGTAAATACTTTGTGTAATCTGTAAAATATAAACCAAACTTATGATTAACATCATTTTCAACTTTTTGCTTCGATAAAATCATAGCGGATTCTGTTTCTTGTAAATTTGGGAGATTCTGTTTGATAATGTTTTGAGGGAACAAACATCTCCACCAACCATTCGTATCCCATACCGATAATCCTTGAGAATCCATGCATTGTGCAAACTGTGAATCAGAGGGAGTCTTGTAATTGTAAAGACCCGTGACACCTTCCTCTTTGATTTGATCACCATGAATATATTCATTATCGTTTCTGGACCCGAATGGGGAGACGGTAGTTATACTTGTTGGACCTACATTAATTCCATTACCATATAGCGATCCAAATGGCCACCCAGCAAGTGTCTCTAAGGGATTCCCATCCAAACTGTCTCCATTGTGGGAGTTGAACCATGTCTCCGAAAATATATCACGTTGGTTCAACTTATTCTTTACATACTCATCATTAACCTGTTGACTGTTATCAATATTACTAAATAGGCCCATCTTTTTTGTTTTTTTTGGTAATAATTGTTAGAAGTTTACTCAATATTTATTGAAATGTGTCAGTATCTATATGATTTCTTGTTCATTAGATGTATTTATATATTAATAGTGTTACATAATTGAGTATTGTCTTGTCTTCCCTTTTCATCCATTCAGCCCCTTATTATAAGCGATCGTTGCTCGGAAGGTGCACGGATTGAAAGATATTGAGGTTGAGGTACTTGAAAGAGAGGTGACTTCTTCTTACTCTTGATCACTGCTGTCTATTTCAATGACTTCGTTAGTTGCTGGTTGTATCTCTTGTTGTACTTGCACTTGATGATGATGATGATGATGATTATGTTGTTGTTGCAACTGCTGCTGCTGCTGCTGCTGCTGCTGCTGCTCAGTTTCTGTCACTGTTGTGTATCTAACTTTATTCTCTTTAACCAAATCCCTCAAATACTTCGTCCTAGGTATGGTCTCACGTAAAAATGTGTACACTTTCTGCATCGATACGAGGTCTGCTACATCATCATAGCCCAATTCTAATGGTTCTGAGTTACTTGTTGATCTGTATTCCGACAACTTAAGAGCCTCATTGGTTAATGTTTTAACAAAAAATTCTGTAGCAAAGGCAGTCGCAGCAAAAGCATCGTCATTAAGCTCAACATAGCCTGGATCATTCCTGGCAATCATTTGAATTTTATCTATTGGTAAAGCCGGCATATATTGAGCCAATTCGGCAGGACTTGGTGGATGTTCACCTTCTTCTATGACGACTTCTTTCAAAGACGTAATTGACTCAGATGGTACCACCACATCTTCCTTAACTTCAGACGGGCTACCAATTATTTCTGTGTTCATGATTGTAATATATCTTGATTAACTTGTAAGACGAACTATATATCTAGTGGTATAGTTTTATATATGAAAGTAATAGAGTGAAGATATTTTGATGCAAATTTTTTCGTAATTCTCTGTCAAGGAGAGTGAATGTCAGGTTCTATAATCAATATAATGGAGAACTACTGATCTTCTCATTTCAAACCATTTCAACGGATATGACTTTCTATTTATTAGTTGTTTATATTTTGAGTTTGAAATTAGAAGCATCGGATTTTGTCTTTATTGGCGCCAGAAACCGTGCGACGTGACGTGATGCAAGTTTTATCATTTTAACATTAAAGAACAGACAGCCAGACTACATGGGCCAAGCAAAGAAGGTCAAGGTGTTACCACTTACCTTTAACATTATTATCATCTCAAATATCAACTTTTTATCATAATTTAAGTCCTCAATTATAAACGTCATGTGACTGAAACTGCAAAATTTCCAAAAAAAAAAGAATGCTTTCACTCGGAGTTGAACCGAGGATCTCCACATTACTAGTGTGGCGCCTTACCAACTTGGCCATAAAAGCGACTAATCTATATTTTGCGGTTATTTATTTGCATACATTAAGACACCAATAATTATATTTTTATATTACTATTTTTTGTTGACGCAGATTGGCAAGAGAGTAGATCCTAATATGATTTGGATTGGGAACAATTATCATTTCTATAAAGATCACATGTATAATTTAAATCTTTTTTGGATCTCCTACCACTTGTTGTGTTAAACAGAGTTGCTGTTGTTAAACTGCTCATCTTTTGTACATAGTAACGTTGGACAATGTAGCTCCAATAAACCCAGTGTATGGGGAACGAATACTACATTATGCAGTATATACCATGTGTTATTCTATAAACGGCAGTGTAACACACTCTAAACTTGTCGGAAATATATTATAAGAGGGATAATGACCAAGGTTATGATCTGATGCTAGGTTCATCCCGCAACAACTTAATAATAGATTGCTTACGCCACCCTTGAGTCAGTTTATAATCATGACAACAAGAAATCCGACATATATAAATGGAACAATATTTCATTTATGAATATAATTGTTTCCATAATTTACTTTATATATTTTTATATAAGATATAAAAAATCAGACGACTATAAGTTGATTTTATAACATAATAAAATTAGTTCAGTTAAATAGAAAATGTCTAATATTCAATTTTCCCATCGATTACCCATAAGATCCTAATATTGGGTCAACATGGTTTGAAGTATGGCCCACTTCCAATTACAAATTGAGCCTTAACCAGAAGGATCCATATCAGAACTACAGCATCTAGATTTATGGTTGGTTATTGTTTTATTTAAAGGAACAGGAAACGGTATTGGGAAGAAGTTTCAAGGCCATTCTGATAGTTTGTGTTTCTGATATCCTAACTGGCACTAGATTAAAGGAGAGCGAGCGACAGAAATACAATATTTTGTGGAATAATTAATTTAATGTGTAAAATAAGTTCACACATTCAAGGGAACTCTCCCTTTAACAATCTTCATATATACATTCTTTTTAAATAGAATGGCACCCCAAGACTCCAAAATAGCATCTCGGGTGTCGATTTGGTTGGTACCGTTACAACAAGACATGTAATGTTATCGACTTGCCGAGCAATTAGATATTGATGGGAATGGTTAACGACTGCTTAACGTTGCTATTAACTCTTAGCTCCCTCTCACGTTGACATTCGTCTTGTTATTGCGATTATTGGTGTCTATATCGTTCATATAGCAATCGCGTCTTTTAATTATTAACGCGAATAGTAAAAATTCCATGGCATATTTAGGAAGCATTGAAACCATTCATTTGAATATGGAAGGGGAGGTTAATGGAATAGTTTAAAGAATTGTTAACTGATTATCAATTCTTAAGCTACGACACATTCAGTTATGTTAAAGAGGCTGATAGTGCCATTGCTGCTTCAATTAGTGGGAGTTTTTGTGTTTTTATCAGGCTTCTTTCCTCAAAAGAACGTTCTAAGTGGTGATGCAAGTTTCACAATTGAAACCAAGATACAGGAAAATACAAAACCGCCATTTGATAAATTAGTGCTGGTAGTTATTGATGCTCTTAGAAGTGATTTTTTATACAACGAGGTGAATTCCGGGTTTTCTTTTGTTCATTCCAAGATTAACTCTGGTGAGGGATGGGGCTACACGGCTTATTCAAATCCCCCTACAGTCACATTACCTAGGTTGAAAGGTATAACTACTGGGTCTACTCCAAGCTTTCTAGACGCAATCTTAAACGTTGCAGAAGATGATTCGTCTTCTAATATTAAAGATCAAGATTCATGGCCAAGACAATTCCATAATCACGGTTTCAAGTTGAGATTCTTTGGCGATGATACGTGGCTGAAATTACTTCCAAATGATATTTTTGATAAATATGAAGGTACAAATTCTTTCTTTGTAAGTGATTTTGAACAAGTAGATTTGAATGTGACTAGGAATATTCCGGAGCAGTTAAATGAATCCAAAGAATGGGATGTTCTTATATTACATTACCTAGGGTTGGATCATATTGGACACAAAGGTGGTTCTAATTCTACCTTTATGCCTGCCAAGCATAGAGAAATGGATGGTGTTATTGAGAGACTTTACAATAATATGAAAGATGATACTTTAATGATAATTATGGGTGATCATGGTATGAACGATGTTGGTAATCATGGTGGCTCTTCTGCAGGAGAAACTTCTGCAGGTCTCGTTTTTCTTTCGAAGAAACTAGCTGGTTATGATAGGCCTATAGCTCAGAAAAATGTTAAAGTTCCAATGACATTGGACGATCCATCAACTTTCCAATATCTCACTAGTATTCAGCAGATGGATTTAGTACCCACGATTTCTTCTCTTTTCAATGTCCCGATACCTAAAAATAGTGTTGGGGTGCTTATTCCCGAATTTATTCAATTATTGAATAAGAAAGTAGCAAACATTAAAATTATGGAAAACTATAAACAGTTATTAGATGTGGCTAAAGAAATAGATGTACAGAATTATCTTAGTGAGTTCAAAGTTTCAAAGAAAATAGATACAAGCATTATTATAAACAAAATGAAGGGTATTCAACAAGATTTGATCCGTAATGCTACTGATTATAATTATGATAATATATCTGTTGGATATGGGGTGCTATTGATTGCGACAATTATTGCTATTATTTGTGCTATTAAAATTATGCATTTCGGTCCTCCATTCGCATTAACTATGGCGATTTCGATTTTGCTGGGGCTTTCATGTTTTGGTAGCAGTTTTATTGAAGAGGAACATCAATTATGGTGGTGGATCATTACAGCACTCGTGGTATTTGGATATATTCATTCTACCATCATAGGAAATAGGAAATTTAAATTATATTTTATTGTTTTTGTTTGTTTGAGATTAATCAGAGGTTGGAATAATACCGGTCAACAAACTACTTATAGTTATGTTATCTCAAACATTTTAGAGGCCAAGTCGTCGCTTTTATGGGCATTGAATATATGGACTGTATTTATCCTATGTATGAGAGGCTTCAAAAAAAATCCTACATCCTTCATTTCTAGTTTTACCCTTGGCATGATGGTTCTTACCTACAAGATGAACTGGTCCATTGTTAACAAAGAGTCAGTTCCTGAGTACCTACATGAAATAGTCAGAAAGTACTGTGAAATTTACACAGGTACTCATAATGATAGTGTGTTTGAAGATGCATTGATTCCAATGGCCACGTTGTTTTTCCAATCGATTTCATCGATATGTTTCATTAAGATAATGGCAGTCATGTTAAAGATGCAAAAATCAGACACCCTTTTAAACGACATGTCTAAATATATTACACTATTACTGATTTTCTTGTCATCATCTTCAAATATCCCACAATTTTTGATATTCGAGATATTGAGATATTGTATCATTAAGATTGTCCAAGACCAATATGATTCCTCAATATATATAGTGTCCCTCATTTCATTGATCCTTCAAAATTTTACGTTTTTCCAATTTGGTGGTACCAATTCAATAGCTACTATTGACCTTGTCAATGCATACCATGGTATATCCGAAAATTATAATATATATGTAATTGGCGGTCTTATGGTGATGGCCAATTTTGCACCAGCAATTTATTGGACAATGTTAGCTTGGGGTATACTTTATAAGAGTGTCAAGAGTAAAACTGATACATTTGTTAAATGCAAGATTCCATACGTCTTATTCAATTGTATAGTGGGATGTTCGTTACTTGCTGCATGTATAGCATTAAGATACCATCTGTTCATATGGAGTGTATTCAGTCCAAAGCTTTGTTACTATGCTGGTTGGACATTATTTATGAATGTCATTGTCGGATGCCTCTTAGAAGGCTTCCTCGTGTCATTAGTATAGGTATTATATATATATATATAGATATAGATATATCTGTGTAAAAATTTATGTATAATAGATTTATAGAGTATTGAGTATGAATAAGCTTGTGAAGTTGATAGAAAATATGATGGTTTAGGCTAAAAATAGTAACGAAATGGATCAATCTGATCACAAGTTATACCGAGGTTTTAATACTAAAAACCTTGTTTCAGGGTAACGATCACGATATTTTTTTTTTGTTTGCTTCTCTGGAAGCGATGGGCCGACTTTCCAGTTGGGATGAAGCAAATGAAACAGAAAAAACGATTCTTCCTTCTGGAACTTCCTTGAAGTTGACAGACTTATAAGAGAGCTTTCAAATAGATTGAGTCAACAATTATCTAATTCTACTGATTAAGTAATTATAGGAACCTACTCACACCTTTTAATTTGATTTTGAACTGGGAAATATGGCACATTTTCAACATCAATTACTACCAAATGGGGCCCTACTATATCGAGATGAGGCTTTGACTGATCTGGAAAAGAAACCAATCTTTAATAATAACATCGTACCTCCAGTAAACCCGTTAACTGCCACATGCGAGTTATTTTTATCTTCTAGTAAGGATTCTAGTCAATTGGTGACACTAAGCGAAAATTGTTTGCGCTGGGGGAATTATCAAAAGGAGAAATTTAATACAATGCCTATTGAACCTCTGAATAATTTTGGCGATCAGCATTTCTCTATATCTACATCGAAGAATATGATCTGCATCTTTTTCAAGAATACATTGAAGACAGTTGAGGTTCCATGGGGTTATGAAGATATCGAGAAACATATGGCATTTGGTTTCCAATCAGAAGTATTTACATTTGATAATTTCTCTAATATCAGGCAAATATTGTTTCATCCAAGAGCCATCGATGATAATTCATTAGTTATTTTGTTCGAGGATGATACGGTTGTTTTATTCGATCTGGATACAAAAAACCAAGTTGTTTTAAATAAATGCGAAGGTAGTTTTGGTTTCAATGGGAGAATTAATGATATAAAAAGCATGACTTTTAGTAAAGACGGTTTGACATTGTATTTATTGAGTGTCACAGATGGTGGGGATATATATGCTCTGTATCCATGTCTACCTGCTAAGATAATTATGGACGCGGCTGAATTGAAAAGGACCAGAGATAAAGCTGTGTTATTGTATGATTCTTTGGACGAAGATACAAAGGATGACGTTAAAAGTAATGTTATTAGGCAGTACAAATTTATATCAAGAATGTATTCAGATAATTCCAAGACAAAAAGGACTGAGTTTGAGATTGATTCTAATTTACGTGTCGTTCAACCTCAAGGTCCATTTACTATTTCTCCATATCCGACCGATCTTTACGAGACTACTGCCAATGAGATTCATAGAGTAGATATTGAAAACTCTACAGAAGTGTTTGCTCTACTTTTTGAGAATGGTACCATATTAATATTATATCAAGATGAAGAAATGTCTATGTGTTGGGATTCTGAAAATTACGTGTATTCAAATTCAATGGTAGTAGTAGAAAGAATTGATCATTTTGTAAAATTAATTGGATCTAATGGAGAATTAAAAATATTTAAAGATTTCAATGAACGTAATCGACTCCTGGTAACTGTAAAAAGTAGAATTGGTCTTGATCTGATCAATATGTCAAGTTGGGGTCGTGTTCTAGATAAAGCTGTTACAGATTATGATCTATCACAGGTTGCAGGGACAACATTTTCTAGTGATATTAAACATATGGATGGTATAAGGAGTGACCCTTCTGGATGTGCAGTATGGAGATATAAGGGTAAGACAGGTGTTATAGTGGCAGGTCCCGGTTGTGTCAGGGCAGAACTGTTGAAATTGCCTCAAATTATTGAGGAACCTACCCAAACAAGAGAAGATTCCCCGGTTCTTCCTACTGAAACAATTAAATTCAAGGCCGGTTTTTCGCAACCAATACAAGAGATTCGGGACCTTACAACTGCTTACATTAGACGTTGTTCAAACCCGTTCTCTGAGGTTATTTCCCCTGAAGTGAGAGGCAAAGAGTTATCCAATGCTGCTAACGAAATTCAATTGGAAGCGTTAACGAAACTGTCGTCTCAATTAGGTAATGTTATTGTTCAAGGTGAAAGTCTCGGCGTGATGTTACATTCTCGACTATTAGAACAACAATTCGAATTGACTAAACAGATCAAGGGTACAAGTGATATTATTGAAAAGCAAGATACACTTGTCGATAGATATGAGGAACAAATAAAAATACTTTCCACTAAGATGGCAAAACAGGACGCATTAATCATGCGATTAGTCAACTTGAACCAGCAGGTTAGTAAAGCAAACGTTGCAGCATTGACCAACGATAACACTATCAGTATTCAGGAGGTTACATGGTTCAAAGAAATCAGAAATCAAATATTCAAGTTTAATGATTTTGTGCATAGTCAAAAGGCATTACAGGAGCAACTTGAATTTGTAAAGAGAGAATTGAGCAAATTACAAGAGAAGTCTAAGGACACCCAAAGCAAGACCGAAAGAGAATGGGGAGAATTACGTACTATACTAGAAGGTGACGCTGCGGTCATCAAAGAATGTAATACGGAACTACAGAAGATCAGTTCCAAGATCGGCGCATAATCCCCTCCTCCCACCTAGATTCCATACCTCCAACCCCTCAACACCAGCATCTATATAAAACGTATATAAAAATCACATAACTCACATACCAATAAGTATACCAATAGGTTCGAGTAGTACCAACTCAAGCACCTTCGAGGAGTAGCACACCACACGTTTGCATCCCACAGTGGCCACGTGACCGCGCAGTCGTTTCCACAGTTTTGCACGCATTTTTCCCAGTTTGAAAAATTCCGTTGCCGGCTCCCCAAACTGCGATTATGTAAAATGACTCTCTCTGTGTGTTACTGGAGGACGTCTGTCTGCCTCACTCAGTTTTTTGCTCAAACTGAAAGAGTTGCCATGAATGATTGATTTGATTACCATAAGCTATGTGTCTGTCTGTCTCTGTCTGTCTCTGTCTGTCTGTGTGACTCAAGAAGACGAACTATTGTGAAAGTATATAAACGCTTTGATGATGAGATTCTAATGGTGAAATCTTTAGGAGTCGAATCGCTTTATACTTGATTTGAGGTTTGCTCCGATTGTTTTTTGTTTTTGCTAATTCTTATTTTGTAGTTTAACTAGTTTTAAGAGATAAATATTGAGTATTAATTACTGTAACATCTTTCTTATTTTAAGAACGTTATATGTCACGTAACCTCATCAGAACTTTTAAAACATCAGCAATGACTCTTTCACATAAACCAAAGATTGTCGCCAACAAATACTTCTCTCGTGATACAGGTAAGGATGTTTGGACTTTGACTAACGAATCCGCTGCATTGGCTGCTACAAACGCTCAAAATAAAGGTAGAGATATGTTGAATCTTGGTCAAGGTTTCTTCTCATATGCTCCTCCTGAATTCGCTATAAATGAAGCTAAGAACGCCTTGGATATTGCCTTGGTGAATCAATATTCTCCAACTAGAGGCCGTCCCTCTTTGATTAAATCTCTGATTGAATTTTATAACCCTATTTATTCTACAAAATTGAAACCAGAAAATATCTCGGTCTTCACTGGTGCTAATGAGGCTATCTTAAGTTGTCTTACTGGTCTATTGAATCAAGGTGACGAAGTTATTGTCTTCGAACCATTCTTCGATCAATATATCCCAAACATTGAAATGTGTGGTGGTAAAGTTGTCTACGTACCAATTAACCCTCCAAAGGCTCTTAATGAAAGAGTCACTAAAGGTACAGAATGGGAAATTGATTGGGATATTCTAGAAAAATCCATAAATTCAAAAACTAAAGCTATGATTATTAATACTCCACATAATCCTATTGGTAAGGTCTTCACTAAGGAAGAACTTTTGAGATTAGGTGAATTGTGTGTGAGGAATAATATTGTCATCATCTCTGATGAAGTTTATGAACATTTATACTTTACTGAAAGCTTCACTAGGATCGCAACTCTATCTCCAGAGATTGGTCAATTGACTTTAACAGTCGGTTCTGCAGGTAAATCCTTTGCGGCTACCGGCTGGAGAATTGGTTGGACTGTCTCTTTAAATGAAGAATTACTTGGTTATGCCGCTAAAGCACACACTAGAATTTGTTTCTCTTCTCCTTCTCCACTACAAGAAGCTGTCGCTAATGGTCTTACTGATGCGTCTAAGATTAATTATTTCTCAAACATGAGACAAGAATATATTCGTAAATATGAAATTTTTACAAAAGTTTTTGATGAATTAAATTTACCATATACTGCTGCAGAAGGTTCTTATTTCATCCTTGTCAATTTTGCTAAAGTAAACATTCCAGCTGATTATAAATTCCCGGAGGAATTGTTGCAAAAGGGTAAGGATTTCCGTATTTCTTATTGGTTGATGAACGAGTTGGGTGTTGTGGCCATCCCACCAACGGAATTCTATATTAAAGAACATGAAAAGGCAGCTGAAAATCTGTTAAGATTTGCTCTATGTAAAGATGATGAATATTTGGAAAAAACAGTTGAAAGGTTAAGACTCCTAAAGGATTATTTGTAAATTCACTAATATATAAATATTTATAAACCTCATTGATTGTAAATGAGATAAAAAAGAATAATAATTATGACAAAACAAGGTTACTATAAATTACATTATAAAGTTTCTATATCGTTCAAACATTAGGTTTCTTACAAATTGAGGAGACCTGGGTGGGTAGCCACTATTCGATTTTATATGACTCCTCTAGATTATCGTGCAATATATATGTATATATAGTGAGTAGCAAACACCTGTGTAAGTCTAAAGAATTAAATCATTCAGTCTAGTAATCTCAACATCATTACTTTGATTTTAATATTTTAAAAGATTTTGCGTATTGATTATTCTCCCAACTCGGAAAGTGAACGAAACTATTGACATATTTATTTCGGACTATCATCTTCCCTTTAATTTCCCTATTAACAAAGTTCTATAAATTTTACTTTAAGATGCGAAAAATACAATCAAAGTAATAGCAATATAAGATGAAACAGATATGACCTTTAACAAGTTTTCGGAATGGATTCGCAATTTTCAAACTTTAAGTCCAAATAGTACCATTTATCTTTGCTTCTGGATTTTTGGTCTTATCAATAACATTCTTTATGTGGTGATACTTTCGGCTGCAATCGACATAGTAGATACTGATATTCCAAAATCGTTAGTTCTATTGGTAGATATATTGCCATCATTAACAATCAAGTTACTTTCACCGTTTTTCATTCAACGAATTCGATATGGATATAGAATAATATTGTTGATCATCCTCAGCTGTGTTGGAATGATCTTAGTATCTTTGAAGGATCTTTGGATTTGTCTCCTTGGTGTAGGATTAGCCTCACTTTCTTCAGGTTTTGGTGAAGTAACTTTTCTACAACTAACACACATGTATAAAGAGATATCTTTAAATGGTTGGTCTTCAGGAACAGGAGGTGCAGGTCTCTTCGGAAGTGCAGTCTATTGGCTAGTAACTACAGTGTTACACATTCCAATTCATATATCGTTGTTATTGTTTTCTATATTACCCTTTGGTTTTTTGTTATATTTCAGACTAGGTACTTATGTCGAATATCAAGCTCTTCCAAATCCAGAGATAACAACCATTGATATTGAAGCACCGGAATTAGAACCGGAACTGGGTGTATTTATTGGTGACCATTCAAATGAAGAATCAATTTCTTCTCATGTTCTTGAGACATTGGCAAAATTGAAGGTATTAGTTGTGCCATATATGTTACCTCTAACAACTGTCTATTTCTTTGAATATTTGATTAATCAGGCAGTGTCGCCAACACTATTATTTCCAATAGCCACTCCTGATGAAAATTCAATGTCGCATTTATCGTTGTTCCATAAATATAGGGACTATTATGTTACCTATAGTATTCTTTATCAAATAGGTGTTTTCATTTCTAGGTCGACTGCCCATAGCTTCAGGGTCAAGAAGTTATATATATTGTCGTTCTTGCAAGCAATCAATCTCTTCATTGTCTTGTTACAATCAACGAATTATATTGTGCATCAACCATGGTCTATCATGGTATTGATTGTGTATGAAGGTTTATTGGGTGGTTCTTCGTACGTCAATACATTCCTGAATGTTTTAAGTAATGTACGACCACAGGACAGGGAATTCGCATTGGGTTCTGTATCAATAGCAGATTCCCTAGGTATTTTATTAGCTGCACTGGTAGGTATGAAATTAGAACCAACATTGTGTCAGCATCAAATTAACAATAATAGACCATGGTGTACATTAGACTAATTTTTGTGTGTATATGCATACAAAGTAGTATATATGTATGTAGTTTATTTATAAAGCCGCAATATATATTTTACCTAACCTAATGGCAAGTAGAAGTAACAAAATGATTTTAATATACTTAGATGTTGCGTCTCTTGCACCAATAGATATTCCCAAAAGAAAAATAATTAAGTAATTTACAATTGTTTCTGTTGGAACTAACCATACCAGTAATAATCCAATAGGGAACGTAATATTTAACCTAGTAGATATGTTACCAAACTGGGATATAAAGCGAAATTGTTTCTCATTTTCAGATATATTTTTATTATCATGATTTTTATATTTCGTATAGATTTCTATTTCTTCTTCAGATATCATATTTAGCCTGGCCCTTGTGGTAGTTAGTGCTAATTTATCTTCGTTTTCTTCAATTTGTTCTTCATCGAAAAACTTATTTTCTGTACTATCTACATTGAATTGGTCATCCTCATCTTCGTCAAAACTATCATCCAGGGGTGTTATACTGGATCTTCTTCCTAAAGGAAACATTGCATCATCATCTACTTCAAGAAGAATATGGTTTAAAATCTCTTCAACCTGTTTAGCATGAGGTCGTCTTTCCACATCGGTTGATAATAATGACTCAATCAACTCAAATATTCTATGGTCAATTTGATTCAGATTTTTATTTTGATGTAATCGAATCATATCTTCCTTATAAACTCTGAATTTCTTCACCGTTCTTCTCATATCTGGTAACTCTAGCGACGGATCAAATGGTAATTCTCCAAACACGATAAAGTAGCATATCATTCCTAAAGAATACATATCAGAAGCGAAAGTGTACTCGCTGTATTTCTTTCCCTTTTCGTTACTCAAAGGGTTTGTAATAACAATTTCTGGAGCTGTAAACTCTAGTGTACCTGTACAGCCTGTTCCAACTCTTGACTCTCCAGCAAGTTGACTCTCACCAAGATCTCCGATTACAATTGTTGGGAACACGTTTTTTGGCTCCCTTGAATCATGATCGTTTGTATCATCATTTTCTTCAACCTGTAGCCCAGATTCAGATTCTTTATATTTGTTTAATAACAACAAGTTTGATGGTTTCAAATCTCGATGTATAATGCCAATATCATGTAATTCATGTAACCCTCTTGCTATATCCCTTATTATTGACAAAATTTGAATGGTTGTAAGACCTAGTTTCGTGTTACCGTCGTGCCTATCCCTTCTCATTCGTCTAAAACGTTTCTTACGTTCTTCACTTGATATTTTCTCTGGAAATTTTTTAAAGATATCAATTAAAATACAATCTTCTAAATTTCCACCTTCACAGTACTGTTGTAAGATGAATAAACAGGGTATTTTTTCTCTTTCCTCATTCTGTGTAGTTAACCCATATGATGTATCCATTTCTAACCAAACATGATTGTAGGTTATTAGATTGACACTCCTGTGGGTAAACGAACTAAGCGCTTTGACTTCCCTTATACATTTATTAAACCAAGTCATATCATTCCCAATGGAAATTTTTTTTAATGCAAAGATACCTAAATCAGTATCACCAATTTTATGAACAACCTTAAACACTGATCCTCTAGCTCCTGTACCTAGCAGTGATAATGTAGTGAAAAATTTCCTAAAATAACCAGGAATGAATAGATCATCTGGTATAAAAGTGGGGAACTTGGTGCTTTCAGCTGCTATCCTCGGTAGAGTTTGTTGGCTGTATGTATCTTGCAGTAATTTAAAATATCTTTTAGACAGATTGAATCCATAAGGTTGTTTCGAACTTCTTCTTTGATTTGGATATTTGGGTAATGCTCGGTGTTGAGATGATGTATCTATTTCTGTGCCACATTGAGGGCACACATATGAAGATAGATCCTTCTCCTCAGTTAAATTTTCTTCTTCTGCTGAAAATTGATCAAACTTTGTCTCATTGTTCCTTGGTGTTAGTATCTGTTTAAAATAAGATAATTCACCCAGAGAAGGATTTACAATCATTAATGATTTGGAGCTAGAATCCTTCAATATAAGTGAATCATTGTTGTAGGGGACTAAACTCATAACAGGAAATTATTTGTCTATAATCAAAGTAATAAAGAATGGCTCGATTATTTTGGTTTTTACTAGTACCTATGAACCAGGTATATATCCTAAACAATAATTTTATGCAACTGATCAGTTTTTAACCTATAATAGGAAATCTCGACTACTTTGTTACTATTATTATTTATCCCTTTAGAAATTATTTCTCATACTAGTAGGGTTTAGGGTTCCTGAATAAAACCCTAATATTTATGTCACAAATTTATTTGGTTCCGAAAAGGTAAACAAAGCAATAAAAGTCTTAAAGTCATGACTTCAAAAGGTACCTGAACCAGAGTTTTTCCATTAATCAAAGGGACAACAGTAGGTTGTATATTCAGATCCAATTCCCTGAAATTATATCGTACTTTTTTTTGTAGGAAGGAGTAGGGGAAATGGAATACATGGAATGGGGAAAAGGATCTAGGAAAACTGGTTGGGTACCAACAAAGGCGATTCAGAAAGATGAACATAGCATGGAAAATATTGATGATTTCTTTAACGTTACAGAGACAAGTAGCATAATGAATACTCCGGCTCAGAAAGTATTCAATAAATATCGAGAAAATGTATTGCGACAACATACTCCATCAGAAACGAATCGGCAAAGAACAGTTACAACGTCAAAATATCCTGTAAGAAATTCATCGCTGAATTTGGAAATTCCTCATATCATTCAGGAAGATGAGAGTGAGTTAAATAATATAATAGGAAACAATTTCCAAGAGTCATATGAAACTAATTATAATTTGGAATCTGAAAATGAGATATCTGTGAATGATGCAGATGATAAACCAAATGATTCCATCAGTATTCCAGATCTACGATCTACTAATATCTCAGATGTCTCCAGAGAGGAAACTTCTTTTAACACTTCTGAGAATGCTTTACTGGAGGAAGAAATTGAAGCTAGAAACTCAGAGATTACTTCTGGAAATTCATTTAGTGCTATCGCCTCACAGGATATTGAAGTAGTGCCAGATGATGAACATATTTCTCAGCACTCGATAGTTGAACGAAGATTAATACGACCAACAGGTCAAATTAGGAAATCGAAAAGAATTAAAATACCGAAGCTCGATTACTGGAGAAATGAGAAAATTGTGTATAAAAGAAATCATCCACAACAGGTATTAGATATTGATAAAATTATTACATTTGCAGAAAAACAGGAGAATAAAATACCAAATACCAAACGATCGACCAAAAAATTAGATCGAAATTGTACATTAAAAAATGTTGCAGTGTGTGATGATAAGAATGCTCAATGGTTAAAAGATGGAACGTTTAGTATTAAGTTCCAAAATAGCTCTGAAAACTCAGATGCACTTAGTACGACTGTAGCCTTGGCACCGGACTTTCGAGAGGTAAGTAAAACTAAAACATCCCGATTTAACAGATATACTCTAGATACACTCTTTGATGATCAAAGAAATTTTTCAAGTGGGAACTTAACACTCCCTAAGGATGGTATTAAATCAGAGGACAATACAGGAGGGTGCTTTGTTACATTCCACGTGACAAGAGGTATTTTAAAGACTTGGATAGAAGGACAATCGTTTTTATGTCCCATTGGAACAACATTCCAAATTCCACCATTTAAAGATTATAAATTTAAAAATATAGATGATGGTGAAACCTCTTTATTTTTTGTCCAAGTTACCACCAAAGGTAAAGTTGAACTTCCAGAAGAAAATACGTTTGACAGTTCGTCAGATGATATATAACTTTTAATTCAGGGAAAAATATATAAAATATATTAATATCTATCATGCATTTTTTTTTTATTATTGTATATTTAAAGCTAAGTAATAATGGTAATATGTAGGACTGGTTAGAATTATGTCAGTCTAAAATTGATTGTCTGTATTAAATGTAATGATACAACTGTAAGAACGTAAAAACACAAATCAGATTCGTATTACAATTAAATAGTAAAATAGTCCTTGTTTTGAAGTGAATTACTGGATTTTGTTTGACTCGTTCACTTCAGTATTCGCATCAGGGAAATTATGGCTGTCATTTTCAAAATCGCTATTTTCGTCATTACTATCCATAGATTCCTGTAATTTTTTCATTCTTGCTAATTTGACTAACGGAGCAAGAGAAATGTTATCATCAGCGTATTCTGTTATGAAAGGATCACTCAACAACTCGGATGCAGAAGCTCTTTCATCCGTTTCCACCTTTAGACACCAATCTAAGAAATGTTTCAATATATCACTTAAAGCTTCAGGTTCCTTTAATTGAGGAGTACCATTGGTGGCAATTAGGTATAGCGCCCTTAGTGGTGTTTCATTAAGGTACGGTGGTTCACCCTCAATCATTTCAATAATCATAATACCTAAAGACCATATATCAACCTTTGGTCCATATTCCTTCCTTGAAACAACTTCTGGAGCCATCCAATAAGGTGTTCCCACCATAGTGGTTCTCTTCAAATTTAATTCGTTGATTTGAGCGCAGAAACCGAAATCGGTAAGTTTAATGTCACCGTCCATTGATAACAGAATGTTATCAGACTTAATATCTCTGTGAATAACACCCTTTGAATGTAAAAACTTTAAACCTTGTAAAGTTTCCCTTGTCACAGTACCTATTTGTCCTTCTGTTAAAATACAATGAGTAACAACATCTGTTAATGAACCACCTTCCATGTATTCCATGATAACCCACAGGTCACCCTTTAATATGTAAGAATCAATGAAGTTAACGATATTACGATGTTTGGAACCTTTCATAACTAGAATTTCATTAATGATTAACTCCTTCTTTGGTTGTTTATCCAAATTCATTTGTTTAATGGCAACACAAGCATTTGTAGAAATACCATGAGCAGTGTATACACCACCTGATGCACCTTGACCTATTTTTATTAATTTTGTATATTTCTTAGATGGATCACCTTCAGAACATATCGTGGCCAATTTAGCATATACCTCTTTTTTATGTCTTTCCCTTTCCTCTCTTTTCTTTTCACTTGCCTTCTTTGAAGCTTCCCTAGAAACAGATCTTGTTCTTGCAGAGGTCCTTGGAGTTGTCTTTGGAATTTTTGGAATCATTGTACCAACTTGATCTTTTACCTCATCTGATTTCTCATCTTTCAAAGTTGTTGGAGAATGTTCTTGTGGGATTGGAGGTAATGGTTGTAATTCCTTCTTAAAGGTAGCCATTTTCGAAGGTGTAGATGAAACTGATGGAGAAGATTTTTGAGATTGAGACTTCTTGTGAGATGGGGTTGCCGGTTTAGGCGTTATTGGGGATTGTATTGGTAAGGCAGGTGATTTATTTAGGACTGATGGTGTAATTTTTGAACCATGTTGTGTTTGAGGAGGTTTAGGTGCGGGTCTTGATGGTATAAACTTGTCATTAGTGGAATGTGGTTTCATTTGAGGTGTTGTCATGAAATCGTTAATTGGTGTCCTTTGCATGAAATCTTGTTGTTCAGATTTAGGTGTAATGTTAAATTGCGCATTAGAATGGTTACTATTTTCAATATTTGAAATATTGTTATGAGATGATGATTGGAGTTCAGGAGTGAACGATGAACTTGATGCTGTTCTATTTGATAAAGAGGAAGTAGAATTGGAGACATCGAATGTCTTAATGACTTTGTCTTCACCATTTGTCTCTGAGACATCTTGATAGAATCTAACAATATCTATGACAGCTTGCATATTCTGTTGTTGTTCCTTTCTTGAGATACCACTCGATGTTAATAATTTTTCCCATTCTTCAGGTAAACCTATATATTCACCAGTCTTTGAATCGATACCAACATGATGTAAATGTTTTGCGTTATAAGGTGTTGAGATTTTAATTGATCCACTGGAAGATCTTTTATCGTCCTGTGAATTTCTTTTTATATTGTTAACAAATGATGAAAAGACGCCTTTCATGATACTTGTACTACTATTACTTTTCTTATTTTTCCCAAATTGTTTACTATTACTTGACAAACTGCTACTGGACGAATTACTTTGTGAAATTTTTCTTGGTTTACTGCTATTTGATAAAAGTGTAGTAGATGATGAAGGTGTTGGTTTTGGGGTATTCGGTTTACTACGAGAACTTTTCTTTAAAGGTTTTGCAGTTGTTGGAGATTGTACAATATTTTTTGAATTTGGGGTTGTTATCGTTATAGGGCTATCATTATTCAATATATTAGTATGACTGTTACTGTTGTTGTTGTTATTATTAGTAGTACTATTGAAATTTGTTGATGATGATTCAATATCCTGTATCAATGTAGTATTGTTATTACTTGTAGTATTTATAGTAGAGTTCGTTATATCGTTACTAGTGAATGTATTATTATTGATATTACTGGTAATATTGTTGTTGTTGTTATTGTTGTTATCTATTAATTCATCATCGTCATCATCATTACTGTTATTTTTTTCGCCAAATTGAAATTCATTTGAATTATTTGAAGATGACAATACAGATGATGAGCTTACTCTAGTGAACTGGATCGGATCATCCAATGATTTATTAACAGTACTGCTGTTATTATTGTTCTTTTGTTTTGGGTCCATTGATTTATAATTATTTAAACTGTCTATCTCAGATGTGGATAAAGCATTCACATTCAACGTACCTGTAGCCCTTGGAATATCGAACGGTTCATCGTTACTAGCAGCAGTAAGATTATTTACACTTTGCTGATCTCCTGCTGAAGGCTGGTCAATATTTGTCGACGATGGCATAATAGTGTACTCCTAGTGCAAAAGCAGAAGAATAATGTTTTATTAATAGATGAAAAATATCAGCAATAAATGCATAAAACTGTGTTGCTGTTGCTGTTGCTGTTGCTGTTGCTGCCTGCGTTTTTATTCTTCCAAAATAGTTTCAGCGTATTGTTATGATAGCACTCTATAAATAGTCTTGGTCAACAGACGACGGATAGGGGAGATGTGTGTGTGTGTATATATATATTTTTATAAAAAAAAACTAGGCTAAAATATAACGAAGTCAGATGAGATGGGGGAGGGGAGAGCACAAATTACTAGAAGATGTGACTTATAAGCGACGGTTGTTATTGCTAGCGATAGTGTGAAATTAGGTGCTTGTGTATTTTTCTTGTTTGTAATGAGTTTCCTATAAATAAAATAATTTTCACTCTCTCTGTCTCTCTGTCTCTCATTGATGTAGCTCTCGTTGTTGTTGTTATCTCGTCTCTCTCTCTGCTTTTTTTTCGCTTTTTCTTTTTCCATTTCCGTTTCCGGCAAAACAGAGACAGGCAGACAGCAGACAGGCAGAAGAGGCAGCTTCTCTCATTCCCATTCTCTGTCATGTCATTTGCTCTGCTCTGCTCGCTATGGAAACGGGAAAGAGCCAGAGAGCACAGCTGGTGGTGATGCCGTCGTAGTGCAATGCGTGCACAGCAACTGCGACTGTTATTGCTTGCAATCTCAGATCGTGCTAGAGCCAGTACAATATCGATGGGATCCGGTCGTCGGTGGTTGGGGGTGGACGGCATGCATGATATCATAATGTGGAAAGGGTAAGGTGCAAGAATGTCGCACTGGACTGGAATTTCCCATACATGAAACTCCAAAACAGACCTTTGTTGTGTTGTCGCTTTGCAAGAAACTTATTTAAAATCGACCAGGTCGCCGCTACTACCTTGTCTGCTGTTATTTTAAGATACTACACTAGCTCTTTCTGGCCGTAGCATTGTCTACTTACACTTACCTATCTCGAAACCAGAATCTATATGTATGTATGTATGTATGTATGTAATTGGTCGTCCTGTAGATGTCACGTGATGAATCCATCGCATCGCACAGCTTGGCCTGGCAGCAGTCGAGAAAGGCGCTTTGCGGGTATGTCACCACCACCCACGCACCGCACCGCCCAGAAAGGTTCCGCAAAATGCCAAAATTTCTTTGAAAACATTGAAGCTGTGTATTGAATGCCTATGGAAAGGGAGCGGCTTCCGAAACAAACAGGAAACAAAATGGAAACAGCCAACAAGTAGTGCGGTCTGTCTCGGATTTGCTGCCCCCACTCCCCTTCGTTCGGTGCTCGTTGTCGTCATAATCGTAGTGCTATATATACACACATATATATATATATGTGTGTATACCTCTACATGTGGAAGTTGCTGAGGATTGAGAGAGATTGATCTACTGCTGTACCGGTTAGTAGTAGTAGCAGCAAACCCTGTTTTTTATCACGCGACACGAACTGAAAATTTTTCTTCTCTCTGCAATTTTTCCATTTTGTGCGAGCGATGAGATGAGCATCTCTCATCTGGTTGATTCAGCACAGACGTATACCATACATGCAATTGCTAAAGTATATATATATATATTTGTGTGTATCATGAAGTTTATCGTTTTATCATCTATTGAACATTGACCTGAATTTACTTGTACTAAATAACAGCCAAAAGAAACAGACAATCACTGCTACTTCTATACAATGCCAAGATCCAAACGTTCTAAGCTGGTTACTCTAGCTCAAACCGATAAGAAAGGTAGAGCCAACAAAGAAAGAATCTTCGATGAAGTAAGAGAAGGTCTAGACACGTACCGTTACGTCTGGCTGATGTTGCTAGACAACGTAAGAACTCCAGTCCTGCAAGAAATAAGACAGGCTTGGACCGGCTCTAAACTACTAATGGGTAAAAGAAAAGTACTAGAAAAGGCTCTTGGTGACACTAGGGAAAACGAATACAAGGAAAACCTTTACAAGTTCACAAAATTATGCAACGGTGTCACAGGTCTACTGTTCACTAACGAGACACCAGAAGTCGTTGAAGAATATTTCAAAGCTTACGAAAAAGCCGATTTTTCGAGACCAAACTCAAAGGCTCCAATATCGTTCACTATCCCAGAAGGTATCATCTACTCTCGTGGTGGTCAAGTTCCAGTCGACGATGACATCCCAATGGTCCACTCTTTGGAACCTACTCTAAGAACTAAATACGATATCCCAACGAAGATTAAGGCAGGGAAGATCACTCTGGAGACTCCTTACGTCGTTTGTGAAGAAGGTGAAACTTTAGATGTTCGTAAAGCGTTGATCTTAAAGCAATTCGGTATCGCAGCCTCTGTATTCAAAGTTAAACTTGCAGGTTATTACGATAATGATTCCTCCGAATTGACTACTACTAAGATAAATATTGATTAAATCAAAAAGATAACATAACTCTCTTACTCTCATCGTCGTCGTCGTCGACGTCGCCTCCCAAAATAAAATAATATTAAATATTTTTGTACCATAAATAAAATAAATTGATTTCATTTTACATTTTGAATGTTTTATATTATTTCATTATTGTCGTTATTTTGTATATGTATATATGTATGTATATATGTATGTATGGTTAAATTCTTTAACACAAGAGGAATTTCCAATAATCTACCATTTTATCAAGGATACTCATATCCTTCGTGGTATCAAACCATTCAATGATAATACCATCGAGATCATGTACACGGTGCACCTTATAAAGTGTACTCAGAATAAGATTTAATAATCTTGTCATTTCAACATTATCTTTATCACATACTAAAGAATCTAGTCCAAATACTACAATATTATCATATATACATGTTTTCTCAGCTTCCAATTTCATTAAAAACATAAATAAATATTGTAATTTATTCAAGAATAAAATCTTTATATCATGCCGACTCTTTTCAATCGTAAATAGGCTGTTGTCACGACTTATAAGTCCAGCCTCTATTTTATCTCGGGATTCTTGTCCAAGTACAAATACTAACGTCTTACCATCCTTCTTAGTCAGATCATCCACCACTTCATTTATACCCATTGCACACAAACACCAAAAAGCAAAAACAAAAAAAATTCCCTTTCCTTTATTTCATCATCAGTAGGGAAGATGAACGTAATTTCCTATCTCCAAGCTTGAACAATCATTTGTGGAATCCTTAATCAAACATGTTTCAAGTATGCAATCCTTTTTATACAGTTTTAATTGCGTTAAGTTAGACCATCCTCCTCTTTACCCGGTGTACTTCTGTTTCTCCCCCCATCCTCATTATGATACTACGCGAATTTGAAGACGGAAGAAACAAAAAATATAATTCACATTTTATAACAAAAGGATTAAAGATTACATTTTATTGAAATCTTGAACCACATTAGATAAATTATAAGGGAGAAAATACGTTGCTCCATTAATATTCCTCTTTTGCTGTTTAGAGTATTGTTTTTTAACAGCCCCATATAAATAAGAATATAAAGTTTACTATGCTTAGCTCGGTACGTTGTGGGCTTGCCATGCGTAGAACCAGTATCCTCCATAATGCAAGAGGTCATGTCGTTAGGAGGTTTCAACACACCAATGAAACTTTGGACGCCGAGGTAGATCAAGATCTGCTTCTTGTTCGTCAAAAACAAATGAATGATAGTATATCTGCAAGGTTAAAATCATTAAGGGAGGTTTCAGTTGATGAACTAGATGAATTACAAAAAGTATTAGATAAACCTTTAACCGCTAAAGAGAAACAACTAGATGAAGAATTGACAAGTTTTCTTAATGAATTTTCTTCAGCTTCCTCTTTAGGATCATCTCCATCTGTATTGTCTACTGGTAATAATGAAAACGCCTCTATTGGAGGACAATTAGAACAATTCCCATTCTTAGAACCATCCTCAAACGATAAACCGTACACACCACAAGAACTATTCTTAAGACAACTAAAACATGCCAAACAAAGTGCACGTCTTGGTGCAGATGTAACAAAAGTTTATAATCCAAACAAGGATTTATCCAAACCATTGTCTATTGATCAGGTTTCTATTACCAAATTGATGGAAGCAGGTGTCCATTTGGGTCAGTCTACCTCCTTATGGAGATCATCTACACAACCTTTTATTTACGGTGAGTATAAAGGTATTCATATAATAGATATGAACAAGACTTTATCATATTTAAAGAGGGCATCTGAAGTTATGGAAGGTATTGTTGAAAGGGGAGGTATTATCTTATTCTTAGGGACAAGAGAAGGTCAAAAGAGGCCTCTAGAAGAAGCTGCCAAGAGGGTAAACGGTTACTATGTCTCTACTAGATGGATTCCTGGTACTTTAACAAACCCAACGGAAATTAGTGGTGTTTGGGAAAAGCTTGAAGTTGATATGGCTGAGAAATCAACTGGAAGACTATTAAGTGCTGATGAAAATGCCAGTATTGTGAAACCTGATCTATTAGTAGTGTTAAATCCAACTGAAAATAGAAATGCGTTGAATGAAGCTATGAAGACTAGAGTTCCAACCATTGGGATCATTGATACTGACTCAGAGCCTTCATTAGTCACATATCCAATTCCTGGTAATGATGATTCATACCGTTCCATTAGTTTGATTTTGGGTGTTCTAGCAAAGGCAGGTGAAAGAGGTTTGAAGACACGTTTGAACAAATTTAAGACTGCTGAACTCTGAATATTATCAAACATATTTTTGTTTTCACTCATATTGTCTTCCTGACAAAATAATGTTTTTTTCTTATTCCATTATACAAGCAAAAAACCTAATTAAAAATTTCCTGTATATATATACATTCATACGCAGTCAACATTCAAACATATAAATAAATGAATAAATAATTCTAAAAAAAAAAGATTAAATATAAAAATTAACCTTGTTCTCTCTTTTTCATAACAATATTGTTTGTGATATTTATATATTACTTAAAGTTATATTTATGAACTATGTGTAATTGTGAGAGAGAAACAACCTCCTACTTTCTTTTCCTAAAAAAAGATCTACTTGTAGTAATTATGTATTTACATATATAAAATAAAAATATAAATCATAGATAGATTAAATGCATGAAAATAAGAATTCATATAGGGGAGGAATAGAGAGGGAAAAAATTTGATTAGCTAATTAATTAATCTTCTTCCTCAGAAGAGTTTTCACTTCTTTCATCAGTTTTTTCACCTGTTACAAGCATCCTAAATAGAATTCTTAGAATTAAGAATAACCAATATAAATTGACTAGTTGTAGAGCCATAATTAAAGTGAAAACAATTGATTGAGAGATCCAACATTTATATTGCTGAGTAGCAAAGTTAAGAATATAAGTACCTTCCGTACGGAATTCTGTTAATACTGACCATAAGATTCTTATATTAACAACATGACGAAGATATACCCAAATTAACATAAAAGTAACAAAGACAGGACCCGTTAGAATTGATTCGAAATAATTTAAGGTCTTTGTCATTGCTAACCACCAATCTGATACATCCATTGTAATATATATGGCAAGACCCATCTTTGTAAAATGAAATACATAGGATAACCAAATTAATAATAAAGTGACGATATGATGAAACACTAATTCTCTATAATCCTTTCTTGGTTTTTCTAATTGTAAGACTAAGACACAAGCTTGTTGAGCCCAAAATGATGCTTGACCTAAATAGAACCATTTAAAATAAAATGGATTATTGAAATCAGGATATGTCTTATACATTGTATCTGTTTTAAATAACCATAAATCGGAATTGTACATTATCCATAGACCAATGGGACTTGATAATCCATAATAGATGATATAAAATAATTGTTCCATAAGTCTATTCAATTTATGTTTTGATCTAACTTGTACTTTTAAAACAATTGGACGAATTATCATATCCATAAAGAATTCACGAATAAATGTAAAGACAATCATATAATAAAATAAGAAGCATAAATCTTTAATACCTTTACCATACATATCAGTTTCATCAATTCTATAGGAAATTGAAACAAACATATGTAATGGATTATTTTCAGATTGATCATTTGATTGAAAAAATAATGTATAGACAATTGAAATAATAATTAAAGGAATAATCCACATATGTTCTGAACTTAAATCCAAAAAACTTGTTAAATTTTTCATAATTGAATTTTTAGTTTGTGATACATCTTTTCTTAAAGTTTTTGGATCCTTAGGTTTTGATACACCTAATAAATTATAACCAGAATCTCCTAATTCTAATTTACCAACAGATGACGATCTTCTACTTCTTCTTCTAATTGATACGTTACTATTACTACGTGTTCTCACATCATTAGATTTACCAACTGGTAGTTCTAGAGACATTATTCAAAATAATTAATAAATAAATGAAAGAGGATTTTGCTTCTTTAGCGTTGTATCAATAGTCTAATTCTTTTTTGCTTCTTTTCTCCTTCTCTCTCTTTTGCAACCTTCGAGAAAAGACTCAATTAAAAACAAAATAATATTAAAGTAATATTACTATTTAGGAGGTGTTTTAAAGGGTGCTACGACTGTTATTATATCAAATACTCTATATCTATGTATATATATAATATTTTAAAGATATCTAATTAAATGTTATTATTGTTTTTTTAACCTTTGAACAAAACAAAATTGCATTAATTCGCGATTTCCTCGTCCCCTTTGGTCGTTTTTTTTATTTTTTATTTTTTTTTTTCTTCTTTTCTGCTGTAATACTTACATTATAATACAATATTAATATAAGATGAAATAATATTAATATTTTCATTTTACAAACATATAAAACAGAAACTAATTGATATAATAGTAAGCAACTAGTTAAGAATTGACTAATTCCCATCACTTTGTTTAGAAAGGAAAAAGAATTGAATTATATATGTACATGCATACCTTAATCAAGAATAGAGTAGAACCTTAATCAAGAATTGAGTAGAACCTTAGTCTTATAGTAATATAATTATCTAGATCACTTGATATTATAATTGTAAATAAGAGAAAATTCCATATCCTTTTATTTCTCTTACTTATGGGTTTATTGTATTATTCATTTATACAAAATAAAATAAAATAAAATAAAACAAAAATACAACTATCACTTTTCTTGGCATTATCATCATATCACCATTAAAATTGACAAATTAGAGGTCAAAATTACTATTATTATTCATTATTATTCGTCAGTCAGTCAGACATTTTATTTTTCTGTCTGTCAACAATAATATTTATTGTCCTCCCACTGCTTGCGGGGTTTCCCTTCTCTAATTTGGTTTATTTAGTGTGGATGGGATTATATTTGCAGTTTATCTAATAAACAAAGAATTTTGTTCGCTTTTTATCTGTCCCCTATATTATATGTATACTGCGAGGTTGTTATTATTGTATCCCGCGGAATATTTCATATTTCATTGTGCGTGTGGAGGATATTAGGGTTTAACAGACAGATGTGACATTTATTTCGTGAAGTTTCATGTAACGTAAGAACAGAGAGAGACAGGTTAAATTAATTCAAGTGTGAAAAGATAAATAATAATTCTATAAGATACAAATATACATATATAGAGAGTACAGGGAACCCCTTTTCTAGTATTCTTAGGTTTTGGTAGCTATGTGCATCGGTTCATTATATTCATATATCCGTCTTGGTTTCGTCTAAAACTCCTATTTCCTTAAATTAAGGCAAAAAAATACTTCAAAAGCTGTTTTTATATAGATATCGATGTTATATAATCCTGTAGTTGTTATACTGTTGTAGTTATCATTTATTTATTTTCTTTGCCAAAAATAGTCTATTAAGGGAACAAATAATAATGCTAAGCAAGAAGAAAATCGGCATTCCATAAAAACACGCATGTAAGACAATAAAATCCTTAAATGTGGTTCTTATTCTTATATTATATATATACACGTTTATCATTAATCCTTATACATATATATATAACAATTAGATAGATAGTCCTTCAATCTTGCATTTGTTATTTAATTGTTCAATTTACTTAGAATAACCAAAGTAAAATTTGTTAATAATATTATTACAGGTGAAACTAGCATTAATTATTTATACAGTTTAATTTTGTTGTGTTTTTTCTCTAAAAAGGAAAAAGAAAATTTATTGGACATTCCTTTTAAGTGTAACTGCTTACGTATTAGTTAACTTTACTATTTTTATTTAATTTATTTTTTCCCTCTTATAAGAACAAAAACAAATAAGAAAAAAAAGAATAATTTAATAAAAGGGAAGATAAAATAAACAAAACAAATAATTATAGAATTAAAAGGTAGATATATCTGTATCATAATAGATAGTTATTAATAATATATATATAACTAGAAGAAGTGAGCAATATTAAAGAATAATGAGTTTAAGCATATCAAAGGGTAATAATTCCACTACCAAATCAGCAACATCTGTTCGTTCAACAAGTGTCTCTAATAGTAACAAGACGGCTGAAAAAACGACTGTTGATACTGATGATATTGATGAGAATGATGAATCTGGACAAAATATTATTTTAAATATTATTTCTCAATTAAAACCAGGTTGTGATTTAACAAGAATTACATTACCAACTTTTATCTTAGAGAAAAAATCTATGTTAGAACGTATTACAAATCAATTACAATTCCCAGATATTTTATTTGAAGCACATAATGAAAAGGATGAATTACAAAGATTTTTAAAAGTTATAGCATGGTATTTAGCAGGTTGGCATATTGCACCAAAAGCTGTGAAAAAACCTTTAAATCCAGTACTTGGTGAATATTTTACAGCTTATTGGGATTTACCAAATAAACAACAAGCTTTTTATATTAGTGAACAAACTAGTCATCATCCACCAGAATCAGGATATTTCTATATGATTCCAGAATCACATATTAGAGTTGATGGTGTCACTATCCCTAAATCTAAATTTCTTGGAAATTCATCTGCTGCTATGATGGTAGGACTTACAGTTTTAACATTTTTAGATTTAAAGGATAAAGATGGTAATCCGGAAAAATATACATTGTCTCAACCAAATATTTATGCTAGAGGTATCTTATTTGGTAAAATGAGAGTAGAATTGGGAGATCATATGATTATTAAGGGTCCTACCTATGAAGTTGATATTGAGTTTAAAACCAAAGGTTTTATCTCTGGTACATATGATGCTATTGAAGGTACAATCAAGGATAAAAAGGGTAAAGAATATTATGAAATCTCCGGTAAATGGAATGACGTTATGTATATTAAAGACTTAAGAACAAGAGGTGCTAAGAAAACGGTACTCTTCGATACACATAAAAATAAGCCAACAAAACCTCTTGTACGCCCATTAGAAGAACAAGGTGATTATGAATCTCGTAAACTTTGGAAAAAAGTCGTTGATGCATTAGCTATTAGAAATCATGAGATAGCAACAGAAGAGAAGTACCAAATAGAAAATTATCAAAGAGAACTTGCTAAGAAGAGACTAGCAGATGGTGTGGAATTTTATCCAAAGTTGTTTAGAAAAGCGGATCCAGGTGAAGATCTAGATTGGTATATTTATAAACATATAAAGGATGATGCTACTCCTGAGGAACAAATCAAGGAAATATTGGAGATGGTACCTATCCTTCCTGGTCAAAAATTTACAGAGAAGTTTACAATTCCAGCATACAAGAAACATGAAATTCAACAAAGAGAATTGTCACAGAATAATCCATAAGTCATTATCTAACGTGATGAATCAGCCTATGTAGAAAATAGCTATAATATTCTGCCTTTCTATTATTATAATTATTGTTCTAATTTTTTATTTTTGGTGTGCTTTATCATCTCATTAGGATACCATATGTATAAATAAGTATCACCATAAAAATTTTATAAAGAAGATACCAAAACCAATAAATAAAATAAAATTAAGGATCAAATTTCGATTCCTTTTATTTTTGAGTTTTATACATCTTAATTATGAACCCTTTTTATTCTAAACGAAAATGGGAGTTCATCTCTAGTTTCTATTGTCGTGATCATTGTTTCCGGAAAGAATCGTAAAATTTCATTGGACTGTAAATATTCTTAGTAACACCCATACATCTTTATAAAACCCACACATATATTATTTATATGACTTTAATAATATAAATTTTCATTTTTTTTTTAAATTTTTTATGAGATGTCATATGCCGTTTTCAATAGTCCGCGGGTGATCCTGCGTAAGGTTTGATTTTGTATGCGAGATGCAGACTACTAGTATATCAAATTCGAACAAAACTAGTGATAAGGCTCTAAAGGAGAAGTCATATTTAATATACTTTAGCTACTTTAAGGCCAACAAACTGCTTTAAAAACAGAATACCACACCAAAAAATGTCTACTGATTCTATTGTTAAGGCCTCCAACTGGAGATTAGTCGAAGTCGGCCGTGTTGTCCTAATCAACAAGGGTAAGAACGCTGGTAAGCTTGCTACCATTGTTGAAGTCATCGACCAAAAGAAGGTATGTTAAAATCACGAAAGTATAACGATAATTGGAGTGAATATGTGTATATAGTTACATGATAATGTGGAATGATAATGAACAAAAGGGAGAAGACCTTTCAAAACCCAGATACTTAAATAAAATTGATTGGAAATTTAGATTTATTATAGAAGAGAAATGGGTAGTGGATTTAAATGTTACCGAATGAAACAATACCGTAATTATGGATAATTACTAAATAAAGTATAAATGCTTATTGGTTATGGATAACTTTCATATTCCTAATAACAGCTATCTTTATCTTTCGTTGTTTCAATTGTTATAATTTCATGGTTTATCGAATGTTTGAATCCTCACAGTAACTATGTCTCAATATGCACAAACAGTGTTGTCCCTTTATTTATATTATATTAATGCTCAATTTACTAACAATATTTTGTTTGGCATACTTAACAATTATCAAATATGATAAATGTCGTATGACTAATTATTATTATTTTAATACAGGCTCTAATTGACGGTCCAACCACCGGTGTCGAACGTCAAGCTATCCATCTAGGTCAAGTTGTTCTAACTCCATTGACTTTTGCTCTACCAAGAGGTGCCAGAACCTCTGTTGTTGCTAAGAAGTGGACTGCTGCTGGTGTCACTGAAAAGTGGGCCACCACCTCTTGGGCTAAGAAGATTGCTCAACGTGAAAGAAGAGCTACTCTATCTGACTTTGAAAGATTCCAAGTTATGGTTCTAAGAAAGCAAAAGAGATACACTGTCAAGAAGACTCTAGCTAAGGCTTAAACTGTCTCACTGTGAGGTAGACAACACATACGCATTTTATATATTATATCCGATTTTTCATTTGTATATAAAAGTATATTTTATATATAGTTTTCTTTAATATTTTTAGGTCATTTAAAATTAGATCATTGGTTAACCCTAATTTGAATATAGGATTATAAATGGGCTTTACCTTTGTGAGATCCAGAGATAGATAAGCCCAAAAAAGGTCACATCGGTAAATGGTATTTAGCTGTATTACACACTAGTTTTTGATAATATAACATATATTTCCTCTTTCATAGCGGTAAAATTCTCGGAGTAATATAGATATCTAATTCAAAAATTCTTAGAGATCAAATAAGAAAGGTTGACATCGAATTTTCGAAAGAAAGGAGAAGAACTTGGATATATTTAATAATAATAATTACGAGTAATATATATTAGTGCTAAACTCCTAGTCTTCTATTCAGCAATAACATTAACTTATTAATGAGCAAGTGAATAAAAACTATGCGACAAGATATAAGTCGTTGAGAATAACAGAATTGGCTTATCCCGCTTGATTCAAGAAGAAATGATTCTAGGATATACAAGAAATTAAATTCATACCAAACGTATCTAAATACAAAGGTTTACAAAAAGAAAAAACATCAAGGTATACTACTTTGCGTATATTTTAATACGGATTTTAACAAAACGACGAATATATTACATATTACTTAGAACCTTTAATAAATACTAAAATTATCAAAGCGGAATGCACTTTAAAAGAAAAATTTTTAATAATTCAGATCCATATCGATTAATAATATGAGATAGGTAATTTGATGAATTTAATTTACGATCTCTCTGTAATTTATTTTTTAAAGTTATGATCACCCTTATTTCAAATTTTTTATTTTTTTATTTTTTTAATTCTATATAATTCTTAATATTGGAATATCTCGAGTAAACAATAAAACTAAAAAATTTCAATAATATCTATATTAAACTAAGAATATATAAACCTAACCTGCCACAATTTTAATAACTGTCAGAGAAAAAAGGTGGTGAGTAGTGTTCATTCAGGTTCACCGAAGGTAGGACCCTTCTCATACAAAAAGTTTTGTAAAGTTTTGTAAAGATTGTTCCTTCGTAAGTTTAGAAGAGCGTACTACGAATACCCACACTTTTGGTAAGGACATCATTCTCACTTATAATATATTTTAATAATTAGTGCCAACGGTTGTAAAATTGTTTTAATTATTGCGCTAGATTATGTATATTTAGGTCTGAAAGATCCTTTTGTCAAATTTGTATTCTCATGTAGTGCTTACATACTTAAAGTATATCATAGCCCTCCAGCTTGAAACTAACACTATAACTTCTCGTCAATATTCTACTTCATGTGCCCCCCAATATGGGCCATACTATTTATTCTTGTTATATTGTGGAACTGTTCCAGCAGACTTAAGCGAGTTTCTTAAATGATATACTGATTAAGCCCTCGCTGTCGCATTAAACTACTACTATTCATGGCTTGGATAATAGTGGAATCCATTTAACAAATTGTTGTGTACACTTTATAATTTTTGATATCTCACCGTCAATACTAGGACCACTTATGCATTACACACTTCTCTTATATTTAATAGATACTCTCTTCTCGAGCCAAATCAAAATTATGGTTACCTTAGCCCCAAGTATATTGTACATTTACTTCGAGGAATTATAGAAAGTATCTAAATATGAAGTTATTCTATTTACTTATTAAATGAAAAAAATGGAACTTTATAAAGTACCATTTAATAACAAAGTATATATTAGATCATTTGTGTCAATATCCATATAATTTCATGTTCCTAAAGAATAAATATTTAATCTATAATAAATTTTTCAAAGGAAAACCACATCGTTATTAAAATAGTAATTATATTTATAATTATTAGTTCGGATAGCGTGTACAAAATAAAACTTTAAATAAAAATTAATTCAGAGAAAAATAAATATTATATCACATGATTACTAAAGTTTGATATATTTTATCGTTTTTTTGTTCCTTATTGTTAGGTGGAGGCTAGAAATGTATATGTTATAGAATTAAGGCCAATAAGTTATGTATGAGGGAAGCTACAAATGAGAAGTAGTAGTCTTGACATACTTTGTCTGACTTACTATTATTTCATTCTTTAGGAATTACAGAAGGCCCTTGTTGAGTATTGAATGTCTATTCTTATTAATACATTGCGATGATTTTGTTGAGAACTGAATGAACGGAAATCGTTGAAACTTTCTTAGAGTATTAAAGTGATCCCTTGGATGGTTATATTTGATAAATAGCAGACTTCCACGCTAACGTTTACCCATTTCTTTTATTTGTAAATGTAAGTGATTATCAGAAAGGGATTTAACAGGATCAGAATTGTTTTATGGAAAACTTAATGAGAAGCTGTACAACAGTTACGTAATCGAAGAAATGAATATGAGGAACGGTTGAAGTAGTAGTAAATTATGATACTCCATATTAGCATACCCCAGATATTACCAAGCAATGTCCGATAAGATTCTATTCACTAAAGAATCAATTATTCCAAATGGCAAATACTTTGTGGTTAGATCAGCCAATTGATGAGCCAATTGATGAGCCATTCCGATGTGCGCTATCCTTGATTTTTGAGTATATAACAAGGTTTTAGTAATGATTTTTTCTAGTTCATTGTCCAAGTATAATATTGGGATTGGTAGTAAAATATTTATAATGTGCTCATATTAATAAATCATTCAGTTTTAGTTACCGCTTCACATGTTGCGAAATATGTGTAACTTACGTAGAGGACAATGTAACAGTACTACGAATATTTTTAGAACACCATGCAATAAGAACCTCAGCTAACCAAGTAATGTACCTCCTGTAAAGAGTATGAGAGATCATATGTAGGACCTTGAGAGGCATCTGAGTGAATATACAATTTTAGAAGGGACCCTTATTATTTATTAGACCACGAGAATGAGTAATATGAAGATCCTTTAGAAAACAGGACAGGATCAAAACCGCATATATGACACCTAGACGACCATTATTTGAAATGAATAGCATTGGTGGATAATACTTTGATACACATTTATGTCTTTCTGTTTAAATGAATTGGTAAGATACAGATCAAGGGACTTGGTTAGCGGAGTGCTAACAGATCTGTCTAAAACTATGCTACTGGTTTCAAAAGCTTGAGTAATATAGTTGCACAAGGAAAAAGTGAGCCGACCCTGAGTTTTACAAAGATTCATGACTCAATGTATCTTAAAAAAACCAAGATCCTTCATGGAATATGTCTCCAATAGTTGACTTTTGATACGTGACATGAGAGTTGAATTACGAAGTGCAATAAGAAATTCATTAACGTATAGGGCAACCAATACAATAACATCTTGGGCAAATTGTTATCAAAATGACAATTGCAGTCAACAAGTTTGGGTAGTGGATGAACATATATATATAGGTTTATTTATAGGAGAATTTATGAAGACAGTCCTGACGTCGATCTGCCGAACAACAATGTTTTGACAGGTAACTAATGCCAGGAAAAGCCTAACCGAACCATAACAAATCACACGAGCGAATATATCGGTATAATCGATGTGTTCGATCTGACGAAGGCCTGGTCAACCAATTGCTTCTTAAGAACATTTTGACGATTGACTATCAAAACGTAACGAGTGTCTCATGATCGCTTCCCAGAAGGACGTGGGGCAAGCTTATACGTTTTTTTTGATTTTTAACCGTATTGACCTTCCGGTGACAGGTGTCAGTCCATATTGTAGCGTTAGCAGGAGTGTTAAATGTAGAACCAGATTTGATAATACTACTTAGAGTGACAGTCAAAGAGATATACCAGAGTAGAAGCTGTCGAGAAAGGAAATGTTAAAATGTCCTCAATCTCGAAGTTATATGGAGAAAATAAGTTGGTATATATTTGACGAATCTATTGGTTAGCTACATGTGTATAATTACATTTGACTTTCTGAAGTATTACTTCGATGATATTTTACTCGTTGCCAGCGCACAAGAATTATTTATCACGTTCATATTAATATTCTTATACACATAAGTTTTTATATCAAGCAATGGTAACACTATAATTTTTCTATTATTTTGCATTTACACTTATTTAAAATGTATGTTATTACCAATATTTCGCACCACGAGATCCTCCAAGGGTAGAGATGAGATAACGATATATTATATCGAGAATAAGAAATTTTGGGTATATATTGTATAATACAGGTTAACAAAGTTACAGATGCCGTAGAGGTAACTCAGATCAAAATTCCTACATTGAATAGTAAAAGGAACATCCCCTCTCATTTCATCTTCCCGAATCATCACAATTGTCATTTCTAAATCTTGTTGTTGTTGATTCCTTCGAGGTGACTGTAAAAGTCATTAAAGTAATCAAAAGGGGTGGGTAGTGGTAGAAAGCCGTTCTTTTCCTTATTGGCTGAAATTTGTTGAAAGCGAAATCTGTTTAAAAGAGAGGGAAAGAGAACCCTCTCTCCTTTGTTCTTCAGATATTTGTCAATCTCTTCCCTTTGATTTGTGTGCGAGTTTGTTAATTGCGCAAATTGTCGGCATCCTTGTTGGTGAGGGGAGACAACGGAATACCGCAATTTAATCAGATATGCATACTTACACATCATTAACAACAAACCTGGAGGATAAGAACGATCATTAAATAGTTTGAGAGTTGGAAGATAACAACAGTATACCTCCCTATATAAATATACTTGATTGATTTAACATTTTGTCGACGATTAGGACACTAGCTAAGTAAAAACTATAAAAAAGAAATCTATTTGCGTACTAATAGTTATAAATTAAACAATATAGATAATTAATAAGATAACGATTGCAATAAGCTATATTTACATATACTTAAACATTTTCTCTCTCTCATATTACTGTTTGTTTAATGGTAAATGTAATAGGGTCGCCGCCAGAAAAGGCAAATGAAAGTGAAAATGTAAATACAAATAAAACACCAATAAACAAGAAGTCAGTAGACTATGTGATACGATCTGGGATTGCGGGAGGTGTATCTGGTTCATGTGCCAAGACATTAATAGCGCCATTGGATAGAATTAAAATTCTGTTCCAAACATCTAACCCACATTATGCAAAATATTCAGGTTCTTTAGTAGGATTAATGCAAGCAGCAAAACATATTGGAACCAATGATGGTATAAGAGGATTTTTCCAAGGTCATTCTGTTACACTTATAAGAATTTTCCCTTATGCAGCTGTAAAATTTGTTGCATATGAACAAATAAGAAACGTCCTAATACCGTCAAGCTCTTATGAGACACATTGGAGAAGACTAGCAAGTGGTTCTTTGGCAGGATTATGTAGTGTCTTCATAACGTACCCATTAGATTTAATTCGTGTTAGACTTGCATATGTGACAGAACATAAAAGAGTGAAACTTACAGAAGTTGTGAACAAAATATATCATGAACCAGCTTCAGTTACATTATCTTCGAATAGTTATATCCCTAGTTGGTTTGCTCATTGGAGTAACTTCTATAGAGGCTACGTGCCAACTGTGTTAGGGATGATACCATATGCAGGTGTCTCATTTTTTGCTCATGACCTTATTCATGACATCTTTAAGACTCCATTATTTGCGCAATATTGTTTAGAACCTCTCTCTCACGAACAAGAAATTCAATTGCGTGAAAGAAAACAAAAGAGACCCTTGAAAGTTTGGGCAGAATTAATATCAGGCGGATTTGCAGGTATTTTATCTCAAACTGCAGCTTACCCATTTGAAATAATTAGAAGAAGATTACAAGTTAGTACATTATCACCAAGTAATATGTTCACTCATAAATTTCAAAGTATTTCTGAAATTGCAGCAATCATTTATAAGGAACGTGGGTGGAGAGGTTTCTACGTTGGTTTGAGTATTGGTTACATCAAAGTTACACCAATGGTAGCCTGCAGTTTCTATGTCTATGAGAGAATGAAATTGTATCTAGGCATATAACGAGTTTTGGAGAACTGAAAACAATTTCATATCTTGTACTGTGTTTTATTATCTTTTTGATCGAACAGCATTTAATTCGATTGGGCCCTTAAACACATCACCAGTTTTTGTCTCATTACTAGAGGGTACCAATTTTTATATATATATTCATGCATATTTATTATTCCCGGCATATTTATAGTAGTACTTGTATATTGGCATTATATCACTATAAAGAAAAGAAAAAAAGTCATTACTTTTACTATCATTTTATAATCATCTTATAAATCATATAGGTGTATTCTTTCTCGAGCACTGATAAATATTATATTATATGTGATGTGACAATAAAAAGTGGACAGCTTAATGTTGTGATGAGTTATGCCATCGATCTCTGTCCATGTAATATGTACAAAAATATAATTTAGCTTGACCTGAACGATTTTTCCCCATTTTTCAATGAGAGAATATTTCGAACATCTGTTGTGTATCGTAAGGACTCCAATAACGGAATTAAATTCAATAAATCTGTATCAGATTGATCATTGATCCAACCTTCGACTTGAATTGCGTTATCAACATTCATTGCATAACTGACAGGACTGTTATCAATAATGATTATCTCGCTAAGTCCCACTTCCTGACTGAATGATTTCGACGAATGGTGCATCTTGGTTAAAATACTCAAATCCTTAATATATCCAACACCATCTCTCAAAGTGCAATCATTTCTGTATAATCTTTTTGAAAAAGACCCTGATAATGATGTTTCTAACCAATCAATAACAGGATCTGCATACTCTTTCATAGATGCTGTGAAAATTACAATATTGTACCATTCACTTACTTTGGTTAGGAAGAGATCGCAATACGGCCTCTTATGCACAAAATAAAGGGTGGATATACCAGATATTGAAAATTTCACTTCAATAATATGACCTTGCGACGAATTAACATGAGTTGTTCCTCGTGAGACAGAATGAATTAGTGTTTCATCCAGATCGATTACTAGTGTTTTCTTGTGACCGCTATATTTAATTGATTTGGGGATTAATTTTTTAGGGAATAGAAATCGTCCCATTTTTTTTGATCCAAACATAACGTTACTAGTTATACTAGTAGTATCAGATAATAACTCCGACCTCTCATGTCTATTGGGCGTACTATACCGAAGTTTGCTAGAAGTTGTACTACTCTGTTTACTATTTGATTTAATGAATGTTCCCTTAATTGTGTCTCGTTGAAATATAAATTCATCACCACTAGCCAAATCTTCTTCTGCTATGGGCTCTAGAACTTTATTTTCAGATGCTATAGTAGTAAGTTTCATGATAGGACGATTTCGTAGTTTGATCCCATGTTCTATTAACGTTAATGGTAATGAAACAAAAACCCACAGAAGAAGTAAGGGCTTTACAATTAGATAAGTAGGTAGGAATGTTATTAGCATCCAAATGAATTGAATCATTTGCGAGTTTATTAAACATTTCATTAGTGATATGCCTTTGATTTTTTGCTTCGATTCATCTATCGATTCGTTTTCAATTTTCTTCTGACAATTTTCTTTGTTTTTATTATATGTATGTCTGGTGGTAATGTCTTCTAATGCATGTTGGTTATCTTGGTCTAAAGTAGTAATTTTAGACGGTATCTGTTCTTGAATATTAGTATCCGATTTTATGGCTGTTGGTGTTGTAATGCTATGATTTTTCTCTTTTAGAGGAGGATTGGTTGGGGGTACCAGACCAGTTGGGGTTAAATGCCCTGATATATATGATAATGCGTTCATTCGTTCATCTATGTACCCTAATATTTAACAACAACAAAAAGATATTATTTAAAGTTTAGCGATCTAATGACACATGTGTATACTTATTCTCTAATGTTCAATAGGTTTAGAGAAAATGGAGAATATATCCTTAATGGTTTTAGCTCTATATTGCTTATTCTATGGAAAACGTGCTTGTGAAAGAAAAGAATGGGTTGTATCGCCTTATTGTATTACTCGCGTTACGTTATGTTTTTGTTTTTCTCTCATTTGATTTAAACGACAATTAGGTTGAGTGCCGTTAAATAAAAAATAGTAGTAATTGGTTAATTTTCTGTTGAAAATATGTAAAGTTATAAATGTAATATGTACAGAACCTTGAATGCCCTACAATCTGTAAATAATGTATAATTAAAATAGAATGATGGATTATCATATTTCAGACATGTCCAAATTAAAACGCTCAAAACTTGCAGAAACTAACAAAGATAAAACCTCCATCTCAGATTCTCTACAATTTTTATATCTTAAACATTAATCAAAAAAGAGTATAGCATATAAAGTAGAAATATTTATCGTTTATATATAAATCTTATTAATGTAAGTAATGATTATTAAGCAGAAACTTATCTTATTAGATTTAGTCTACTTTAGAGAAGTTAGTTTCAACATCTAATAATTTCTTTTCATCATCTTAAAAATATCGAATCTATTTAAAGTTATGTTTTAATTTTTCTTACTGTTCTCTTTCATTGCGACTTATGGCCACTATAGATATTATTAAAGAACATCACAATCATAAAATCATAAAAAGCATATTAGTCGCAGGACTTTGTTATTTATATCACTGTAATAGCATATATATATAAGTAAAATTACGTTCTTTTAGTGAAAATAGGTATCTGGTGGTTGGGTGGGGGGTCAATTGCCTCTCATTTTCCAACTAGGGAAAATGTAAGAGATATTATAATACATTAGGAAAGAGTAATAAAAACAGCTCCAGTCTATTTAGCGTCCTACCTCATTGTGCGAAAGAATATATGGTTTATTTTCAGTTATTAATTTATCCCCTTCATTTCTTTTGATTCCAAGTTTGTCGTCTATAACTTGTCTCTTCAAGTGTAATTTGTAATGCCTGTTCATATTACTTTTTACATTGAATGTTTTGCCACAGTTAGGCCATTTACATATATAGGGTCTATCACCAGTGTGTACGAACATGTGAGAATGTAAAGAACTAGGTCTTGTTAATATTTTACCACAGATATTACATTGATTTATTTTCTTTTTATGGAAATGGCTTGGAATTTTCCCATAATGAGGGACATCCTGATTATCAGTTCCCAACTGATAGTGATAATGTTCTTGAACTGGGTACTGTACAAGTTGTTGTTGTTGTTGTTGTTGTTGTTGTTGTTGAGGGTTAGTGATTGTAGGGTTAAATTGATATATTGGTTGGGGATATTGAGAATTATTGGGGGTATATTCATTATTAATACTTCTAATAATTTTGTCATACGCTGGTCCAGTATTAGAATTATTTGTGACCGCCTCAGGGTACATATGTGGAACAGGAATAGATATATTTGAATTAGGACGATATACCGAGGCTGTTGGTCCTGATATATAACCATTTGTGGTACTTCTTTGATATTTTCCACCTGGGTAACTACTTGGGTAAGAGCTTTGAGTTGCCATATCCCCTACTCTATAAGGAACATTTATATATTGTTGGCGAGGATCTTCTTGTGGTTCCTGTATTTTTCCTAGTTGTCTCAACCTATTCCCTATTTCAAAGTCACTACTATTGGAATCTATACTGTTATACCTTGTACCTGACATACTGTTATAACCAAAATCATGAGATGGTTGATATCCCACAGCCTTTATATAGTAACCTTCATTTGCATCTCCTGCAGGTGGTAACTGAATTTTTGTAATTGGATAATAATAATTTTCGTCATTTCTAACAGGATTAACAAAGACGGAATTAGTTCTACCTATTGATGGCAAAGATGATGGTGTACTTGTTGAAAATAAATTATTATTCAATTCCCTTCTTGCAGAATGCATGCTATGTATTGATTCATACGATTTTGAATTTACGATAGATCTACCGTGATCCATTGTATGTCTACTCACAGGTATCTGTAAAGGTTTCAACTTCTGGTTATCTAAGGCAACTTGTGGTATAGAAATAGGTTGGACATTTAATTCCTCTGATTTATTTAAAACTGACGAAGTATTACTACCAGATTCAGAATTTTCTGTTGAAGTATGAATAATTAAATTTTTTGGTATTGAAGGAATTTTTGAGTCAGTAATATTGTTTGTTAAAATATATGATCTTTCATTACTTGGTTTCCCCAGGACAATTGTTGAATTTGATTTATCTATTAAATCAGTTGGGCGTGGGAAAAGTAAAGTCTTTGTAATTAATTTCTTAGCTGTATTTCCCTCTCCATTTGAATTTAGAATATTTATTAATTTTGGTGAAGTAGTTGATGTTGTAGTACTACTAGATTTTGAAGTCTCTGAAGTGGATCCTCCAGAGCCACATTGATTAACAACATAATTAACTGAATATTTCTTCAAATCGGTATTTGTTTCCACTGGGATTGGTGACATAATAGTGTTAAGTCTTTGTGATGTATGTATAATAATACAGTAATAATAGTAATTTTGTAAAAAATAAAAGGAATGAACAAATAGATGAAAATTTAACTGATTTATAATTTCAATAAAATAATATCGGTGATGTAACCGAGTTCCTATAAGAAGTAATAATTGGATTTGGTAGCGGATCTCTGTGTAATTTAGGTTGCCTCTTTATACCTTTAATTTTAATAACAATGGGGCAAAAAAAAAGAGAGACAAGATAATTTTAAAAGTATATTTTTCTTGGTAGTTTATAATTTCAATCAACACAATATTATGGTACTGTCGAAATATTTGAAACACAGACTACTGGACACAATATAATATGAATCTTTTAATTTCTTTAAAATATAGTAGTTGTTAAAATGTATTGGTAACTTCAATACTCCAAATAGAGTGAAAAACAATAATAATAATAGTAATGTTAATATTAATTATTAAAGATAATCAAATAAAAATGAAAGATTTAGATAAACACACCGTTAATAATAAAAATAAATAGTCTGAGATCGTTAAAGATATTAATTAATAATCAGATAACGGACGTATAATAAATTTTTAGAACACTTTTTTTCTACCTTGTATACCTTTGTTATATATATATATTTATTTACAACGATTATTCTCTTAATTCGACCAATATTTAGTCAGGGTGCTAAATAATATGTAGCAGTGGATAGTTAAATTATAATAATATGCAAAGAAAACTAAAAGGATATGAGGGAAAAAAATATAAAATTACTAGAAAGCAAAAAAAAAAAATTCAAAATAAATTAAGATTATGGAATAATTAAAGTATTAGAAAAGAAAAGAAGGTTTAAGGATTTAGAATTATTATTTAGGGTGACTTTTTATCACCTTATATATGATTAATTAAGTTTGAAAGGCGACGAAGATTAAATGTTCTTTTTCTTCTTCTTTTAAAACAAATATAACTGTGTTTGAAATTAAGGTTTAGGATTACCAAGACCAAGATAATGCATAGATAAATGGTTGAGTCCATGTTTATCAGTGAACGCAAGAGGAAGAGAAAAAGAGAGTAAATAGACCTTCAGCAACATTATGTGGTTATCAAACAAACTGGGAACAAAAATAATAAGGTATTTTATAAATAATCTAGAGAATAGAAACGGAGAAGAATAATATTGAAACAAATTTAGGTCTGAAAGACTCATTTAGAACAGGGACAAAAAATAAACAACAACCATAGAAATTTAAAGGTAAACAAAATAATTACATTCCATCATAAAAGATTAGAATACAATCATCGGTGTTTTTTCTTCTTTCTCTCTTTGTCCTTTTGAAAAATTATTAGAATAAAAACTTAACAATGGGCAATTGGAAGCAATCACCATAATAATAGTCCAAATATAATACTATAAACATAAATTGAGTTGCGTAGAATGTTAAATTGAGATGGGAGAGATTTTCAACATGAAGAAGGAGTTTTATATTCATATTCTGGTTGTTATAATCTATTTAATCAATTGTTGACAAAACGAATAAAATTTAAAAAGACAAATATTGGAAAAATTGAATATTTGAACTTTTTTTCCCAAGGCAATTTGAAAGAAACAAAATAAATAAATAGGTAGAAAGTGATCACTGCTCCAATACACCTGCTAGATACCATTATTGAATAAGGGAGGGGGGAATAAAAAATAAGGAAATTTTATCATCTTTAATAATAGAGTTAATTTTTTTATTCGATATTCCCTTCTTCGTTTCTTTTGATCTGTTCTTTGCATAAACTTAATTCGATTGAATTTTGAATTGAAAAACGAACAAAAACAATATTGATGTTTAATTGCTTTGTCAAGAAAGATATAATTATTCATTAGAATGCGAAAAATTACGCATAAGAAAAGCGAATAATTTAAGGTTTATCGTCATCATAATCGTCGTTATTATTCTACATGTAGATTGTTAAAAAACCTTAAAAATAAAGTTTAAAACAATAACCCTGGAAGAATACCCGGCAGTATGCTGATCCTAATCTATTTTTTGTTCATGATATTCAATATGCTGTACAATCCTGCTTATCCTTTGTATATTATTATTCTGCATACGTCACTTAGGTTGAATTTTTGATTAAGTTATTTGATTTTGATTTTTTTTGTTCTGTGAAAAGACAAAGACAAAGCCGAAACAAAAAGTCCCAGAGGAAAGAATAAATTTTTTAGAAGAGAGCTACTGCAGTTCCTAGTGGGGACGTGGGGGTTGCAAGAAAAAAGGATGCAGAAGCATACTTTAAAAGAACAAAATATTATAATTACATAATACGTAGAGAAAAAGTACTAGAAATGTATTTTTTTAAGGGAGATTATATTAAAGTTTTGAATAATTCTTGTTCCTTTTATTATTTATTTTATTTTTTGGTTGGGGTTTTTTGTATTGTTATTGTAAAGACATTATTTTCTTGTAACATTCTTGTGGTATACCTTTCTTGAGTGTCTACTTAATTTTCTTCCTCTGGAATAGGCAGACAGAGAAGAGAAAATATCCACTACAAAAGACTGGATACTTGCGTATATCATATACTGATAACCTATATTGCAGAAAAATAGGCAGGCCAATTCAAAAAAAACATTTCTCCACTTATGTTTCTCCATATTTCCCGAGGAAAATCTATTTCTTTGAAAGAAACCTTGGTCTATTTTTTGTACAGGCAGTTTTCCAGAGCATCAATGTAGAGATATATTGTTCTTTCTCCTTTAGTCACAGAGAACAGTACGTAGATCACGTTTCTATTTTATAGATATATTGATGAATTTTGTTTTTCTTTCGTGCATCATTTTTGTATTCTCCATATTGTATTATCCCGCTGCCCCCCAAACATGTTCTTTCCTTTCGTCCGTTACGTTCTCTGCGAATAGGCATGTATGGGGCGAAAATGGGCCATTCGGGGCAATTTGAGGGACTAAAAAAGGGTTATTAGAATTGTTAGAGATTTTATTGACCCTCCAAAGACCTAATTTAGCTAAAGAGGCATTTGCAAAGAAGCTACTAAACTGTCGATACTTGTATATCACTCATAGAGCTTAATACTCTTAAGATAACCTGCCATTATCTGTTTGTTACGTGAACAGCTTTTAGCCCAAACATAGCTTCTATAGAAACTGTAAATGTTACTAAATAAGGGTTTTAACTACGGAGGGCGACATTTTCAAATCTCGCCCCGTCCATGCTTATCCGTTAATGGGGGAGGGCAGAGTTGGAGTGACAATACATCTTTTTCATCCACGAGAACAGGAAAAGTTAATCTACCGAGCGAAGATAAACCCATAGTAAGAAACTAGGAAAACGAATTATCTTTTTTCTTCGAAAGAACAACTGATAGAATAGTCACAAGACGAACTTTATTACAATCATGCAATACTAAATGACAAATTGTGAATTATGGAAAAATAAAGAAATTAAAGTTTTTTTTGGTCAGCTGGTAATAACAATATGAACAATACTATTTGGTTTTCGTTTTAGAGGTTAAAGTTTTAAAGTTAATTTTAAAACTTTATAAACAAACAAATCGTATCATCACAAGTTTTTTGTTGATAGTGAGAAGCGCTGTTTTATTTTTTATTTTTAATAGGAACGTTCCAAGGTTTAAAAAAGTTTTATCAATTCAAATAAATTATTTCTCTAGCAATTTAAAGGTAATAATGTTCAATATCTAGGAAGATAAATAATTTAAACAAAAGAAAATGAATAATAAGAATTCCTCTATAGTAAATCATGATATACACATTCTTGAAGAAAGGAATGAAGGGTAAAGAAATGAATTTAATATTCTTCTTTTTTTTTTTTTTTTTTTTTNTTGAGAGAAACGATACCTTTCAGAATAATACAAGTAGGGAGAACAGTCTTGGTAATAACATCAATATTAATATTTGAATATTTAAAATAAAAAACACAAACAGACACGAATAGAGATGTATCTCCATAAACAATATAGATTTCATATGATCATTTTCTTTCTTTCTTTAAAACATAGTAAACGATTATATCATATTATAACTACATTCTCTCTGTCTCTATTATATATTCAACTTTGGTTGGTTCTAAACAGCGTATATCCCACTTTCTTTTAACTATACTCGAAACAAATACACAAATAGAAAACGATATTTCCGATATATTCTGGTGAAAGAAAGTATGTATATATTGTTAAGCATTACTGGGTCAAAAAAGAAGTGACTGGAAAACAATAAAACAAAAAATTGAGATAAATAACCACATGCCTTCGGAACCAAAAAGGTTCTAGACTATTCCATATCTTATCATGATTAATTTGATTATCCATTACATTACTCATCTTTTTTTGGAAACATGAAATAAATATCGTGCATATTTTTGCATAAAAACGTGTTTATATTTTTTGTTAAACATTTTAGTTTCATTTTCATAAATTTAAAAATTAATTAAGAAATAAGAGATATCCCATTCTTCATTATTCTCTCAAGAATTTTATTTTATTTTCCCGACTGTTTGTGATCTCTTATTAAATTAACTCGAGTTCGTATATTTGTGGCGATGATGACTTTCCCTTAATTTTTTTCAAAGGGATATACTTGGATTATTCTTCATATGATTAGTTTTCATTCCTTTAAAACCTCGCCCTTTGTCTTAACATGATTGTTTTGCTGTATTTTGTCATTATGTATACATTTTACGTCACATTCTCGTTTTAGAGACAATATATTGTTACACCGACAATATTTCATGGTCCTTCTACCTTTTCTCTCTCTACCCCCACATCTCATAAAGGAGGTCTATTATTTCTCTCTTAAGTAAAAAAAGTGTAAGGCAAGAATAAATGCGAAAAAACGAAAATCATAATTTGAAAAGAACCCGTTGCTTTAGTGACTGATTACTTCGTCATGCAAAGATGAAGATCTGATTAGGTAAAAAAAAATCAATGATGTTCAAATTTAGATTACTGTACTCGTCCTTAATACCTTATTTTTATTTATTATTGTATGGTGCGCAGTTAATCATGATATCTATCTATAGAAAAAATATGGAAAAAGATTTACTTAAAACACACACAATTACCATCTTAGCAATGAGAAAACAAAATTTAGTTATGATGCAAATTGTAAAATTAATAGCTTAATTTACATTATTAACTATTGGTCTTTGTTCTAAGAATAGATGTAATTTTGAAAACATCTTATTACAAGTGAGATGTTTTTTTGTTACCATTATAGAAAGAAATATATAAAAGAAAATGAAAATGACATCAATATTAAACTTTCTTACCAATTCATGATGCAATTTAAGTTTTTTTTTGCTGACAAAAAGGGGGCTCGATTCTAATAAAAATCCGTTCAAAGTCTTGTCTAACTTGACATAACTTGTGTATTATTATCCCAATGGAATTGTCTCGATGGTGTCTTCATTGTTTATTATTATTTTTTAGTTCAAGTTTATCAACTATTGGCAGAGAAATAAAAACAATAATAATCTTGTAAATTTTGACTTTCTGTTACTTGAATATAATGTTCATAATAATTAACTTTGAACCCAATTTAACACAAAAAATTACAATGGAAAAACAGAACAGGTTAACCGTACTCACAATGACATTAATATTTTTAACCCGGTCGTGTTAATTTGTTAGTTTTTATTCATATTTACTAAGTTTAGGTACATTGTATCTATTGGACAAATTTAATTTCTATTGTCTTAAGTGATAACCTCCCACTCTTTTTTTTCTCTCTTTCCAAGATCGATAGTCTCGGATATGTATATTTATCGCATTCTTGAGTAATCTGATTATTGCCCCCCTTAATTTAAACCAAGTTCAAAAGTAGGTTGAAGTATTGGGATACCCATAACAAAGTATATTACCTTCTTCTTGTTGGAATTGATGGCCATCTCTATTTATCTGTAGAGTATATTAAAATTATTTATTATTGAAAAGTGCAATATTTGTTATTAAAAAGGAAATAGTTAAGGGAGTCTCATCTCAACAAAATCCCAAAATAAAAGAGTGTCAGAGGGGTAGTCCTTTTGCAGAGTTACAAATGTTAAGGAAGTTTATCGGTTGCAAAAATGTCAAATTAAAAAAAAAGGAAGTTAATAGGACAAAGGACTTTCTTGTAAAGGCAATAACGAAGGCAAACGGTTTGTTAAATCAATTGAACATTACAAAAACAAACTCTAAAGATGTCATCAGTTTAAACTTTAAAATTATAATCTTGTGTTTTTTAATTCTTTTTTGTCTCCATTATAATAAAGTTTTCAGCAAAACAACATAAACCCAGAATAAACTTCATCTAGGATATTACTTTAAGTTCTTAGTATAGATATACAATAGTACAATAGAACAATAAAAATAAAAGTTCATAATATAATAAGACAATAGATATCGTGGGATGGATGTCTAGCGTGGGATAGGGCGAGAAAGAACAAAAAGAACATATGTTACATAATCCATCAGGACTCAAAAAGAATATGATAGAGATAGGGAAACAATATCCAATTGAAACTGATTGTTCCTGAACGGATTTCACGAATGTAGAAAATTTCCAATGGGAATCGAGTTTTGGTGTTGTTCGTTATCAGTTATCTTGGAGCCAGTCTATTGTTCTGTAAAACAAACAAATAAACAAACGAACAATGGAATAGAATGTTGATATTGTTTTCACTATTTCCAAGAATCGCAAAACCATACCGAGTCGATCGAAGAATCGCAAAAGTATTTCAACTTCAAAAGAAGAAGAAGATTAACATTCTTGTATGTGGTGTCTATCCAGGAAAAGATGCTCTAAGAAATTGTGTCATTCTTAGTGGAGTATACGTCGTTCTTTTAAATTTCCTTAAGCGGTAAAAACGTACATTCCGATGGCATATGACATATAACATATAACTATACCTGATTGAAAAATAAACGATCAACCTTTTGCATATCCAGCCAGTTTCATAAAGGGTGTCCAAAATCCAGTGACATTAAACGCGTTAATTGAAACACGCGTAATAAAAGAAAGAAAGAAAAAGGCGAGAAAGGGAAGAAGACAAATTCGATACATACATACCTAATAACAATATAACTCACACTATATGCAACGAAATACATGAGTACTGATTAGGAAGAAAGAGGGATATATGGATATATAGTAACCGATAATGAATGAATCCGAAGTCTTTAATGATTTTTTACAAATTACGTTAAATAATTTTCCCACAAGAGTGCCAACTACAGGTAGTGATAATGAAATTGAATATTTAGAGCGTGATGTATTATATATGAAGCCCACCGATTCCCCAGCGTTTATTAATAGCATCACTAATGTTACTGAGTATGATGAGACCAATCGAGTCCATCAAGATAAGTTATTAGCATTATTATCGATATTAGACAATACTTTAGGTGAAAAATATAGTAAGATATCCAAAATCATATATGAAAATCATAAGCCATGGAAGGATAACAAGCTTGACGAGATGAAGACGCCTGGGTTGATCCATGTGAGTTATAAGCTTGGAGGTGAGCCGTTATTATTCATGTCGTTCATGTTAACTAATGAAGATGAGTATGATGAAGATAAGCCATGTTGTGTAATATACTTATATGAAATTCAGTTATTATCACGAGTAAGAAATCAAGGGATTGGTAATAAATTGTTGAAGTGTTACTTAATGAATTGTAGTAAAGAGATATCTTCCAATAATGCAACCTTTATTGGAATAGAATTAACAGTTTTTAGTGATAATCTTGGAGCCATTAAATTTTATGAATCGCTTGGAATGAGATTAACGCCATGGTCACCGCAAGACACTGTTAAGATAATACATAAGCGAATTACTAGAGGTAGTAAGAACAGCGTAGGGATAGAGAATAATAAATCGTTAAATTCGATGAAGAGAGTAATTAGGCCAATATATTATTTATACTATTTACCGATAAACGATAAACGATAAACGATAATAAAAAAAATTGATGATTGTCTCTGGGGGAAAAGGAAAAGGGACTTTATGTAAGAGATTTCGATCTAAAATGGATAGAAACCGTCCCAAACGGGCGATAATGACACCGAGTTGAGAATACAAAACTTTATAATAGGGTATATATCATAACCATATATATATTAAATAAGTAAAAATGAAAATAGTCATCGTTGAACGTATATTTGAAGCTATGAATGTCTCAAATACATAAAATAATCATAAGTTAAGGGTATCGTTAGTAACAATAATAAGGTACTGTGTCTCCGCGTCACCCCAATAAAAGAGAAAAAGACAAACAAGCTGTTACTGCATTACTTAATTTCCTTTCAAGCAAGCAGCAATAAGAAAGAGGAGGTATTATCGCTGTTAAGATATAGTTTTCAATTGTCGGTGTCACTGATGGGTTCCCTGCATGAGGGAGAGGGAGAGGGAGAGGGAACCCTCGAGAGCAGATAGCTGAAATTGCATTTGATTGGTTTGTTCCAATTGTATAAACAAGCAAAAAATGAGGCCCTTTGATTGGTTCCTATCGGTCAAAGTAGTCCGTTAAACCGCAATTTGCCGCCGTTTCACTACAAAATGATGAATTCTCCCGCTGGTTTATCATGAACAAACTGTGTAGAACCGTAGATGACATACGTGTGAACGCAAGTTTCTAAATATCGATATCGATGTCTATAGCCGTACACCCACGTAAGAGAAAGAACCCTTGGAAAGAACCCTTGAATGTATCTACATGTATAAACATATGAAAAATACCCGTAAACACCCTGCACCCACACACTTCTACCACAAGAATATGCGGAACTGTAAACGGATCCGTAACAGTTACGTCAGCCCTTGGTCTTGGTACCAGAAATCAAGTGAGAGAAAGAGAGAATAATAGAGTAGAAAACAAGAAGTGGGTGACGTAAAATATCTTTCACAGATTGATATATTGGACTCAACTCAAAAGCCGCGAATGCGCACAAGTTTTCCTTATTCCCCCTGGACTACACCTCCATAACTGTTGAAAGGATATAAAAAAACAAATTGGGCGATACCAGTTTTCTTGCTCGCTCTGTCTTTCACATGGCATGGCGCATTGTCAATCTATTTCTCTATGGGAATGCACGAAGAAAAAACAGAATAGAAAATCTTTGGAACAGCAATTGGTGTGTTGTGTGCGGGATCATCTTAGAGATAGGACTGTCATCCCGATAATTGCGGCCAATCGATCAATCAGTTTTATTTTATTTATAGAGGACAGGCGTTCCAAAATTAAAATGTCGTGGTTTTATTGAATTAACGCCACATTAACTAGTTCATTAGCTCATTATTAATGAATTATTAATAATAATTAACCGTAAATGTCTGGACTCGGTATGCAATTCACCTAATTTGGAGCGGGCGATGACTATTCTTATTTGCAAACCTCCTGGAAAGTAATTGATATAGTCATCATTACATCCTTTTCTCAACAATTTTCCTCTAAAATCTTACAAATTTAAATAGATTGTTTCATGCACCCCTCGAGAAGGAGTAACAAACAGAAGCAAAGCAAAGGAAAACGACATGTAACAGGACAAGATAGGTTTCATTTGCCTCATTCATTGGCCCATCTCATCTTATGTACATCATTTTTTTTCTGTCTCTCTCTCTCTGTTCTTTCAATAAGAAATTGTGGGGGTAGATACGAAAATCATAATAGTAGGCTAACAACCCTTTTCCCACTCTCATTCAAGGTATTATAATAGATCATATATACATACATACATTTTCCTTATCTTTATTATACCTTAAGGCTTAGTTTTACTACAAGTATTCTTCTTATTCTTGCGTGTTTCCTATTATACCTAGGGGTTCATTTTAAAAAAAAAAAGACAACTTCTCTCTTTCTCATCTACAAATATGTCATACACAAGGAACAAGAGTATATATTTTATATTATGTATTACCTAATAACAGTCAAATGTACACAATAATTTAGTTATTCGAGAGTCGGCTATTCCTATGCTTTGCTTTTTATTTTATTTTTGCTTTTTTGTTGTTCATATATATCTCTCTTGTGCAAACAACGCTATAGTTATGTCAATGGATTTATATATTTAATCTACAGGGGTTTCTTGGGTTTTTTGCAATTGCCTTATTATTTTTATTTTAGTATTTTGGTATTATTTTAGTATCAACATAACAATTTTCAGTATCTTGTACTGTCCCCCTGTGTCTTTCATAACAAAACAACGACAAACGCTTGCTCAAGAATTCTCGTTTTGAATATTTATTTATCTATCCAGTTGTTTTTTCAATTATTTTAGATTTACAACACATAAGCGATTAATATATAAGTAAAGAGGATATATCATTATTTATCCATTTAACTTATCCATTTTATTTACTTTCCGTTCTTTCTCTCCTTCTATTAATCTTATATATTTTACAACTTTACATATTCACAACATTCTAACTAAAGAGAGATCAGATCACATTATATTATATATTGCATCACCATCATCTCTATCGCATTTTTCGCTTTTTAACAAAACTTAAAATTTATATCTCTTCCTCTACTGTGAATACCTCGTACAGCCTCTGTTTGTTTTAGATAAATAAATTTGTCTGACATCACCCGGGATTTTCACTGCTACTAATTTTATTACAACACCCACACATCCTCATCACTCTCGTTGTTGGTTTTTTTGGTAAAATCATTTATCGGTTCTAAAGGAACGTACAGTTATATTACAAGAAACAGTACACTGCACTGAAAGTTTCAACCTCTCTCGAGAAATTTTTCACATTTTTTCAATTGTTTTCCTGTAATTCGTTGATTAAAAAGTTAACACATAATAGGCACCAACCAAACATTGTCAACTGATCCATTCATATTATTATTATTTTTTATCACCTCTCGAATATATATACCGAGAGTTTGAAAATTATAATATAACATAATATTAATTAGTTTAAGGGATCTAAGCTGACACAATCATAAGTTTGCTCTCTTTTTTTTTTATTATTATTTTGACAAATAAGCAAAACACTCAATCTTTTTACTTTACTTTACTGCCTCACAATGAACTATTGGACTAATACTGCTAATGGTACTGGGAATTCTGCTACTGCAGTCGCTCAACCAAATAAAGAATACGAAAGAAATTTATTACATCCTCTGACTAATAACATTTCTGCCACTGCTGCTTCTACGACTACTCCAAGAAATAGTTATTCCTCTTATGCTATGAATCATCATCAGCAACAACAAATTCCTTCGCCTCGTCATAATGAGGATGCTTTGTTACAACAACGTTTCTTGCCACAATCGCAATCTCCTCATTATCAATATCAACAAACGTTGCCAAGAATTTATCAAAATAATAATGGTTCAATTTCAAACAGTAGTAATAATGGGATGATTCCTTCGATTTTAAATAACTCTATTATTCATGAAGATAGTAACAATACTATTAATTATCAAAATAATAGTCCAAGTAATAGTAGTGATAAAAGCGGTAGTAGCACTACCAGTACTACCAACAATTTATTACCAATGAGATTAAACAGTAATAATAATGTGATTGGGAACTCTTCATCGTTCTATAACCATAATGGTACTACTACTAATAACAATACTTCTTCTTCATCATCCTCTTCTTCACCTTTCCTTTATCATTGGCGTTCACAATCACAGAATGGTACTTCACCTTCTTCATCCATCTCTTCTGCATCTTCATCATCTAATAATAATAATTCTAACTTGAACTCTAATAATATTCAACACTCTCCATTATATCAAATGTCTATTCAAAATCAACAACCATTGTACAAAGTTCCATTCATTGCTACTTCTATGCCATCAAATACATCCTATCATGTAAAGAATCAATTACCATTATTACAACAGCAACAACAACAACAACAGAGACAAAACAGCTATCCACAAAGATCTAGTATCACGACAATCAACGGTAAAAACATTGTTAATGTATTAGGTCATCACCATCATCATCATAACCAAAATATGCGTCTTGGTGGAATTGGTAGTATATCTCATCAACAAGGTTCTACGACTGTAATGGGTTCTTCTTCTTTGAATAATAATACATTACACCATCGTGTCAATGAATCCAATTCAATGGTTCATATCCATGGTTGTCATCTTTGTGAAAAATCCTTCAAAAGGAAATCTTGGTTGAAAAGACATCTTTTGTCACACTCTGCAGAAAGACACTTCTTATGTCCTTGGTGTTTATCAAGACATAAGAGAAAGGATAACTTATTGCAACATATGAAGTTGAAACATAGTACTTATTTATTAGATGAATTAAAGAATCATAACGTTATCTTCCATTGGGAGAAATCATCTACTACTCATATTAACAATATTCATAGTTTAAAATTGGATCAATCAAATGGTCCAAATTGTAACAATAATAATAGTAACAACATTAAAACATTGTTGAATGAAGGTGTACTCAACAAAGAGGATGTTAAACGCGTCTTAAATAAATTAATAGACCAAAACAATGCATGATTGCCCAGCATCCTCATAATAATAATATCCTTATGATCTTCCTTTTTATTCTTTTTTTTTTGCTAATATTCAATAACAAATCAAACATATTATTACATATTCATATTTTATTTACGTAAAACAATAACAACATACGAAATTTATTTTATTTCACTATATTATATTCATCATTTAAAAAAAAAATAGTTACAGTTTCAATTTTTTTTTCTATTTTCTTTATATAATTATATAATAGTAGTAGTAGTAGTATTATATATCTAGAATATATAAGATCAATCTTTCTATTTGTGTTATAACATTTCTCTCACAACAGCTTCATGTGGGAAATCATCATCTGTTGGATTTTTAATAATGTGAGTATTTTGAAATTCTTGTTTTGTTGAAAATGCTACAGCGTATGATATGGAAGATATAGTTAATCCTACAGCACATACGATAAGACTTGTAGCCATCAGAGCAATTGAACAGTATTGAATGATTGCATTCACCAAATAAAAGACACATCTCCAACCGTTCGTTTCAAACTTCTTAATAAATTCAATAAAATTATCAGACATCGGACATATCTTCAACAGGAATGGGACTTCAATAAATAAAATGACAACACCTTGTACAATGGCTACGACACCAAATGCCACAACGGCATTCACATGGAATAGGTTCGCTATCCCTAGGGCTATGCATAGGATAATGTTGATATAGCCGAACCACCTACCGTATACACTGAAATTGAAACTCTTAAGGTCCTTAACCATACCGGCCACATTAATGAATTGTTTAATACTTAATGCCATCTTGATAATCTATAACGGGGCTTTCTTTGTCTATGTGTTTATGTGTGTAATGATGGTAACAATAATATCTGAATAAAGCTTCTTGTAGCTGAATGTCTCTTTAAAATCGACTCAATTTGCCTCGAACCATCGTTTATATAAATATATCTGCATATGTTGAATTGCAACTCTTGATATGTGTGGGTCTCTCATCTTCCCATTCCCTTCTTCAATTATCAACTTTTTGAACTTATCGGGCGCAGTCTGTACGAAAAATGTTTCGAAGGGCTAAACTGCAGTCGTGCCAAGTGATGGCCAGCTGTGACGACCGTTTAAAGTAAAGGACTCACTCTATGAAGAGCTGATTGAAGGTCATGTCAACGTATATATACAATAGCTTGGCAGATCATGCTGATGGATAGGTAGTGTCGTGGTTATTCCTAGGCAACGTCTCTCTTGTCTCTCTCTCCCTTTGCAAGTGTTTTCGTTTACAGATCAGCCATAAGAGGAAAACGTGATGTGTCACAAAGTTAGAAGAGAGACGCTTTATACACAGAGATCAGAACGTATACACATGGAAAGACAACATATTGACAACATATTGACAACCTTATAGAACATATATAAATGCAACGTATTTGAAGGACAAAGGGACCTGAGACATGTGCTGCTTTAACTTTCAATAATTCCATTGCCATTGCCATTGTCAGTGGTTACCCTCCCATTTACTCGATTTTAACGCGTCTGACACATCTGAAACAAAGGGATTTTTATGGGTTTTTTGGTTTTACTATAAATAAACAAACAAACAACTCTTTTAATCCCCATCACAAGGAAGAAAAGAGAGGTATATTCGAGTTAGTTATACCGTAATTTGACGGAATAAATTAGCCATTATATTTTTATTACTTTACCAATGTTATCATTAACCAGATTGGCGTCCGCTTCAACATCATCATCGATGTTGTTGTTTAAACAATTCTCTACAGGTTCCGCATTGCTATCAGCTCATAGTATTCCATCAGCTACTAAATTGAGACTTCTTAAGATCGATGAGTTAATGAAAAATAAACCAAAGAGACCATTGAATTCGTATATGTTGTATTGTGCAGAAAAGAGACCAATCTTATCTAAGAGTCATCCCGATATGAAAAATCCAGAAAAGACAAAATTGATCTCTGCACAATGGAATTCCCTTTCAGAGTCAGAGAAGAAACCATACAAAGACGAGGCAGCAAGAAATTTAGAAGCTCATTCGATCGTGATGAATGAGTTTACAAAGACATTGCCACCTAAGAAACCTGCAGGTCCCTTTGTATTGTTCTCTATGGCCATTAGACCTCAATTAAATGAAGAATATCCAATGTTAGATTTCGGCGAGAAGTCTAGGATTACTGCTGCCAGATGGAAGGCTCTAGATGAAGAATCAAAGGCTCATTATGGTGAAATATATTCTAGAAAGATGAAAGAATGGCACGATGAAATTGAACGGGTGTAACGGAGATTACTGCTCAGATTTATTATCTATCTTTAACTATTCTATTTTAACTAAAATTACTTAAAAACACATAAATACACAAATAAAATTTATCTTGATCTTTTTAACGAATCAATTCATATGTACAAAAGATGGAATAAATACAAGTATATATAGTTCGTGACATTAGCATCAATTCTACTTATTTATCCTTAACAAATTTACCAATATAACAATTCTGTAGCAACTTTTCGTAATTCACCCATCGATGGAACTTATTAAACCAAAACCCTACATCAACAAACTTTTCACCATAATGAACCAATATCTCCGAACCACCAGGATGAAATTCCATATATGACCCTACACAGTAAACATTCCCATGAATCACAGTCCAAAATTCACGTTCATTCTTCTGATGAAGTCGCAATAATTGTTCATTTATACGTAATGGCGGATGTAACAAATGGCATGGAATATTGAATCTATATAATTTTAGCACAGTATCCATATTTTCGGAATTAATTCGTTCCAATATAGCTAGTTGATCTTTATCTTCAAAAAGGGTACGGAGACCGTATAGTAACTCATTACTTCGAGATTTGTCCTGTAACACTTTCTTATTCAGTTCACTCCAATCCAATGCACTATGGCCTGGAGCCAATCTAACTTTTTGTCTTTCACCACCTCCCATTCTAGCAAGACCTCCACCTTTGGGCCTACCAAGGGTAGAACAACCTGGTTGTTGTTGTATTATCACTGGCTGTTTATCCTTTTGTCGTTGTTGCTGCTGACGATACATATCATCCCTAGAGTTCTGTATCGTAGGAATTTTGAACCTAGTCTGACGAGGTTTTATTTGCTCATCTTGTTCATGTCCCTTGGAATTTTCCTCCAAAGAGACATTAATCTTGGGTACTTGTGTTTCAGAATTCTGTGACATTGCTTTGGCAATATATATATATACGTACAAACTTATGACCTTCCAAATATATTGGTTGAAAGTCCAACGTGAATGAGCTGAAGACACATTCTTTCTCTTGCTCTCTCTCTTTATATATTCGATTTGTTCCAATTGAAATTCTCAATGTGAGTAAGAAAAAAGAACCAGTAATATCGACTAAATTCCCGAAGAAACAGCCGCACCGATATCCCCAGAATGAGAAATTTCCATTCTCAATTCTTACATAATCATCATCCATAATTCATCTCTAATATAGATTATCTCATATTCTTTATATTATATTGTACATAGTTATAGAACCTTATATAGAAACCAAGAAACAAGGGCCCGATAATCATGATTCTTATTCGTCGAAAAAGTCATCCTCAGAATCGTACTGTTCGTTCTTGTTGTTGGTGGTGGCAGCTTGCATGGCCATCCCTTTGTCCTTCCGGTCGAAGATGATCTTGGTCTCTGTTTGCTTGTTTTGTTCTCTAGCCACACCATTTAGAATCTGTACAATCTCTTGTTCATTGATCTTATGTGTCAGTTGACCCGTTGAGACCAACTGTTTCACATATTGTTCAACAGCAGTGGCACGGTCTGGTCTCACTAGAGCCACTCTAGACAACCTCTCCAAGGCACCTGCCTCTAAGAAAGGAGCCATTGAAGAACCGATATTGGCATTGCCACTATTTGTATTGTTGTTACCATTGGAGACGTTACCATTAGCACTGTTGCTCCCATTACCTCCTTTCAACTGTGCGAGACGGGCATCTCTGATAGCCTGTAATTCTGCATCCATCCTTCCTCGTATTGGTATGCTTTCTATACATGTACTCATTCTACACACAATACAAGAACATAAGAGTGGCAAAGACTATTGAAGTAGTTGTTGTTGTTGTTGTAATGATTGGTTCTCATTGAACATTTTAGAAAGCGAAAAGTACTGGCTGGTCGTCCCAAGTGATGACTCCTCGGATAGCTTCAAGTTACTTTCAATTTCAATTAAGTGCTATGTTTGCTTTGTTAGATCTGCCACATTCTCTATCCTTGATGTTCTCTATGCATCGTATATATATCCTGGAACTACTACTACTACTACTACTACTACTTGTCCAAACTGTCTTGTCTTGTCTTGTCTTGTTGTATCTGTCTGCCAATATCTCAGCAACTGAAAAAATATCCATCACCAAAAACAGAGAGAAAAGGAAGAAAATTGGAAAAAAGACACGAAAAATAGTAAAAACAAGAGAAAGACAAAGAGTGAAAAGGTTACGATAGCAGCACTTTAGAGAAGGACATAAAAGGGATATCTACTCACTGGTTCACTCTCATCCACACACTTATACGTGCATACACAATTCCAGATTTAGTGGATCGAAACCAAATGGAATCTCAGACACCCTCAGCACAGGATAGAGGACATAGACCCAAGAGGGCCACATCGTTGAATGTGAACTACGATTTGAAGAAGAGGAAGATCATCCAGGCATTTGTGGAAGACAAACATGATAGAAAGACTGGAGCAAATCATGAGCAAGAACTGCATTCTGAGAGTATACAGCCGTTGCTACCGTTATATGTATATGATAAGAAAGGGAACGTGATCGGGATGAATGATATGTCTAACGGAAACCAGCAATCGAACGAAAATAATGTTCTTAATAATAATGATAATGATAATAATACAATGCATGGTTCGTCCCATAAATCGAATACTCTTCCAAATGATGTTTTGAATAAAGCTACAGGTTTACCTTTAAGTCAGGGTCCTACACCAAAGATTAAGAAAGACAGTTTATGGAATTATAAGAAATCCGCAACTGTTTCGAACAGTAGTAATAATAATAGTAGTAGTAATAACAGTAATAATAATTTGGAAGGACTTTTGGTGGCATCAAATAAGCAAGATAATGATACAGTTAGTAATTGGGAAACGTTAAACGCTTATAATAAAGCATTGCGTACTAATGTATCAGATAACATTACAAAACCTAGTACTATAAGGTTTTCCATTTCCAATAAAAAGCAACTAAATAACCTTAGTGAAAGTGGTGACGGGATCATCACATCACCTTCTTCCCCAGTGAAAGGAGAAGTTCAAGCCGATGTCATGTTACCAAAACCACATGTAAAGATTAAGAGTGCTGAGATTAAGAATAGCCAGTTGTTTAATCAAAATATCTTAAACAAGAGCAACTCGAAACCAAGACCTAATGGAAGCAATAATAACGCTAGTGGTAGTAGTAGTACGGAATCCTCACAAGAACCAAACAATTTAAGACATCAAAAGAGGATAAATTACCACGAATCACCTAATATTGAAGAGGAAAACACTGTGGATAACTTAATAGAAAATGATGATTTTTGTTCTTCGTGTTTACAGACAGGTTCATTCCTATGTTGTGATACATGCCCAAAATCATTTCATTTCTTATGTCTCGATCCACCTGTAGATCCTGATAACCTACCTGAAGGTGATTGGTCATGTTCAAATTGTAGATTTAAAAAATTATATCCAAACTCAACTCAGACGATGAAAGGAGAAAGAGAATTTACAAAGGCCTCAGTCGCAAATGGTGGCTCAAAATTATTTTCAAAATTAATGTTTCAAAGTCAGAGTTATAATCCAAGACAATTCATGTTACCTAAACATATCAAGGATACTTTTAGTTACGTAAGGACTGGTGATAGGGGGCAATATTCAAACTCAACGGAAAAACCTGAACTCCCTTATAAAATTTTGTTCAATGCTCCATATGGTCAAAGTGTATCAAAACTGGACGCTTATAACCCAGAAAATCACTATGAAAATGATACTGTAAATACCCTTGGTGAAGATGAAACGTTTCTATTGTGTTATAGATGTGGTACCACACGTTTTGGTTCATGGGAATGCCCAGAGGACTCCAGACTATTAATTAAATGTGACTATTGCAATACACCATGGCATTTAGATTGTGTACCAGATATTCCAAGAGCCTCTTTAAAGAATCTTGGTGCAAAATGGAAATGTCCTTTGCATGCTAATACTGAAATAAATAGAAGACTAAAGAAAAGAAATCAGAAATTATTCAAACCAGATTTACTCTATGATTTCCATAATAATGGGGATATCGAAATTGAATTGGATGAAATACGATCTGATAGTACAAAAGAGATGACTGAAACATTTAAAAAAATTGCAACGGGTGATGATAATAACTCAATTCCATTAATTCAAGAAAAATCAATTCAATTGGATTTTTTCAGTAAAATTTATAATTTCAAACAAGCTGAAAGACTTAGAAATTTTAAAATGGAGGAACACTTGATTGATAAATTATTGGCTTCTAAAAATTGTCACGGAACCTCCGATGTCATTCCGTTGCTTTACTTTAATGTTAGTAGTCATAACACCAATAACACATTAAAGAGGATGTGGGATTTCAAAGATCTTTGTGACGTTGCGACTAAACAATTGAATAATCATAAAGAAAATTATTCAGATTCCATAAATAACCCAAGTACACTTTCTACTACTGAGAGTGCACAATTGCATATTCTAAAAAAATTGATGGAATCCAAACCAAAGGATGAAGTTATGAAATTCTTCGGATTCGAGAAATAATGGAACCTTCCCAATCGTTATAACTGAATACTAATATTTAGTTTGTTTTCTGGCAATTTTTATATAGACATATATATATATAAATATATAGTTATAGATAAATCTATATTGTTAATAAATCAGATGCATTATGTTTTTTCTTGTCTGCAAAGAATAGAGAGAATTTTTAATTGATATCAATTATATATATAGATTAATCGGAATCATCGGAATCATCCTTATAATTAATTTTTCTTATCCTTCTAGAACTCTTTCTAACAGGTACACTTGATGGGGTTTTATTCTCATCAGACATATCGTCGTCGTCGTTGTCAATATCGTGACGACCTCTTTTTCTCTGTGATCTCTTCGTATTCTTTTTATTTTTGTCAGAATTTTGATTATATTCGCTAGCAAGCAGTTTTTTCTGGGCCCTTTGCCTTTGAGTTTGAGATGCATGAACAATCTTTCCAACTTTAATCTTGATATTAGATTTCAAGGACTCGATGTATTTTTCATCAATATAGGTCTTAAATGATGTTCTGGCTTCTTCCAAAGAAAGGAACGGTTTGAATAAATCACTTGGTAGATTTAACTTACCAGGATATGGTGAATGTTGCCAGTTTCTTTTCTCTTTCAACTGTAACAATATCATTTGAGATAACTCACTGATCATATACATCTTATCACTAGAATGAGTATTCTCTGTAGCATTATTATCCTGAGCACCTTCAGTTTCGTCAGTCTCTTCGGATACGTGGTCTTGATAATTCTTGACTCTCTCAGATAAATAATAAAGTAGGTTAAAATTGTCTTGAGCAGCAATCGAATCAAAGTAAAAAATTAGATAATCAACAGCAGTAGTCAAAGCATTTCTAAATTCATCTTCATCGGTTTCCTTAGCATCCAAGCCGTCGACAATATCTGGGTGGTGTGCAATGGCGTGGATCAAACGAGGTAAGACTCTTTCAAAGAATGTACCCTTTTTAAATGATTCCTTATTAACCGTATAATTGATCCATGTCTTAGTAGCTGCCTTCAGTTCTTTATCTGGTTCATAAGCAGTGAAAAATACCAAAGGTAAAAACTTGATGGAAATCAATTCATTACCAATGTAGTCGTTAAGTTTATCTAAGAAAATTTTCCTGACTGGGAGCGACTCATCTTCAACCAAGTTTATTAACTTTATGACATCAGATGATCTGACAAAATCGTTTAGATTTGATATTTTTGCAAGCTTTAGTAACTGTGACCCTGCTGTAAGTCTTAATCTCTTTTGAAAGCTCTCTGGTGTTGGATAATTTTCTTCATTAGTCTCAGGAACAAGTTCACCACCACTTGCTATTAAATAAAAGAATAGTTTGACAATCTTCTGAGCAAAACTATTTGATAATTTGTCATCTTCCACTTTATCAGCGATCGATCTTAACTTGTTGGTGAATAGCTTTAATGTATATATTTTTGGAGTCAATGATAAATAATCTCCGGATTTTGAGTCATTCAGAACAAGATCGTTTACCCATTCAAGCTCGTTATCAATAACACCAACAACAGAATTTGTCAGTAAAACTTCCTTTATAAGGTAGCTGACAATGTCTATTGAGGATTCCTCAAGAATGTTTGGGAAATATTTGAAAATTTCCATTAAAACGACAAGGTGGGATGTAAAAAACGAGTCTTTCTCTTTTTGTAAGGGTAATATATAGCTCTTTAAGCGATCCATTTCCTGTTCATTATCTGGGGACAATGAAATTAATTTAGTAGCGTATTTGGATATTATAGGGTTACCCTCTATGGCAAAATCATGAAGCTTTGAGAGGAAAAAAGAATCAAAATCAACTTGATCTTGTAATGCCTTTGAGATCTTATAGAGAGTTTTCAAAGTTTCGCTCAATGTTGAAATATCATTTTTCGAGCTATCCCCGGATATGTCTAATTCCTTTACGTTATCTTTCAACGTTCTTATTTGATCCTTGAATAAGGATGGATTAACTCTAGAAACCTCATCAAGCAACTTTCTCTTTAATTCGATTTCTTCAGTGTTGTACTTATTTGAAAGATTAAGGAACATTGCTACATTTGATACATTGTATATTAATGGAGCTGACCTATATAAAATAACCTCAATGTGTGACGCCAGGTCTCTTGGCATGATTGTTGAAATTGTAGGAATGTTATATCTTCTGAAAAGACCCGAATCACGTAATTTATTGAATAATTCTTTGAAACAGTTCTTTAAAGTTATAATAGGAACTTCAGTGGCAATGCAACTCTTTATTAAGAAAAATATCCTTGGATCGTTCATTTTTTTCAGGATCTCTAAGGATTCAGACACTTTTTGGGACTCTGCCATACTTGAAGATAGCCAATCAATAGTCCTGTGGTACTTAATTGTAATTTCTGTAATATTGTGGTGATTATCCTCATCATTCATATTGTTCCCTTCGATATTAGTTGAATTATCATTATTTAGAATTTGGCAAAATTCAACATATTTGCGAAGTGCTAACGACATCTGTATTTGTCTTTTATTGAAAGCGAAAAAGGATGAATATGCTTTGTCATCAAAATGTGACATTACCGTTATCAATCTATTGACTCTCTTAGTATCATCAACTTCAAGAGGCAATAAATATTCGAATATCATATGATCTACTTGCTCATTGATGTTGAAATCATTGATATAATACAAATTGAACATGGTGTTTGGTATGTTCTCCACGATATCCCAAATATCTTCGTTATCTGAAGTCTTTTCCACCGTATCGACCGATTTAGAGTAAAAATTAGCAGCAGCTTTAATACATAGTTCTCTAACTTCTCTATTTTTCTCCCTGGTCAAATGTAATAACGATGTATAAACTGAGGCTTCTTTGATAGTTCTCCATATTTGAGATACAGGGACTTCGTCAAATACTTGTGCAGATAGTTTTCGGACACGATAGTCTGCATCAATGAAAGTTTTAGCGAGACCTTTACCGATGGCATCTGAAATATCTTCCCTCTTCATAATAATTTTTGGAATGGATTTGATCCATTCAATTCTAACTTCGGGACTCACATCTGCAATCTTAGACAGCCATGCTTTAAACGTATCTTCCTGGGTAGTAACAAAGTTTATATCAGATTTGGAGACTAACAACTGAGCTACTAATTTTGTAGTTAATTTTCTAACAATCTCATCTTGTGATGACAACTCATGATAGATAAAGCCCATTACCGATGCAACCATATCAGGGACTGTTTCCCATAACCTTACTACTAATTTATGAAGTTTTTCGATTGTTCTACTCAATTTAATATTAGCTTCATAACTGTGTTGATCATTCTTATCATTAGTAACGCTATAAAGAATTTCAGAATAATACCTAGTCAATTGTCTGCTCATTCTACTTGTGTAATTGTTACATAGCAATAAACTTAATTCGTACCCACAATTAGATGCAACGGCTAACCCTTGAGGTAATTCATCTGGATTATAAGTTAAAAATTTGTTGAATATAATTTTTAAGACAGGCATAGGTACGGAATCTATCTCAGAAATAACTTCACCCAATATCCCACCCATTATATTATACAAGGCAGTATCAAAATGTAAGGATTCATTATAAAAGATGCTGAGCAATTCTTCAATTAATTTATGGGAGGTAGGTAAGTCTGCAATTAAAACAATTGAACGATACTCTAAAAGTTTGAGTACTAAGTATTTCTGTTGAATGTAATAACCATTTTCTGGGTCGCCTAACTGTTGAAATTGTACCAATACTAATTTGAAGAAATCTGTTAGTTGCGTGTCAGTATAAGGAGCATCGGGTGCGTATAATCTTAAGATATCACTAATGCAACAGGCAACAAAAGCTCTGACACCAGTATCCTTATGTTTTAGTAATTTCCTGTTAATCAGATCATCACGATACCGATCAAGACTGGACAAGTCAATGGATTCCTGGTTTAAAGCAGAAAGTTCATCATGTAATTCTGCTATACGATCTAACAAAGTGGAAGTCGAGATTAATTGCTCCGAGGAAGAAATAATGGTTTTATCAAACTTGAGCTGTGCTTTTGTCTCTGACGTCATTTTACTCAACTCTAAATATATATTAGTTCAGTATTCGGTTGTGTTTCAAAACGAGAATATGATTAAACCAGTGATCTCTTTTTAACACTAGATCTTTATATTGATGTTTCCCCAACTTGATGGTGTTATTTATTTGTTTATTATTGATTTAAATGAATCAAAACAAACGCGTCAAGAAATATTTTATTTTCGTTTTCTTAGAAGAGGCTCACTCGCGACAGAATATGTTAAGTGCAATAACACTGTAGTCTTATTGTCACTATTGAAGGAATAATAAATAGAAGAGATCACATTCACAGAAGTTTACAATTACAATTATTAAGAGTGCTTAATGATGACTTTAATGATATGTTTGGTCCCAGTCATTCAATTCTTTTTGCTGAACTGCTATAAAGAGTGCGTGTAAAACTTTCTGGTGTTGGTGACACATCGTAGACGTACCAATTATATTATGTGTAGTACGGAAATCCATTAATGTGGATATGGAAATTTTTAATATCGTTAATATAAGAATTTATTTTTAACACAGATTAAGGTTGCTGATCTATTTGAGTTATTGATGTATATTTTTAAATAACATGTAAGGAAAATAATCGTAGATCTCGTTGTGAGAATTGGTATATTTTCCTATTGGAAATTGTACTACACCTTTTTAACTTTAAAATTTCTACATTCACCTTTAGTTAGTGGTATTAGATGTGACAGAAATTATGTGGGATCAATATATCTCGAATATGTTATGAAGCGCGTCATATTATGAAACAAATATTACTTAACAATCGTTTAGGTAACAAGAAGAAACGAAATATCGATAAAATAAATAATATATATAGAGACAAAGAATTCTGAACTTACATTCGAAGTTAGATTCTATTCGTTCTATAAATTATAAACAATATAAAAAACCACTTACAAATATAAGAAAAGTATAACAAATAGTACTTGCTTTGTTTTAAACATTAGTACTCAGTCTACACCTACTCCTCTCTACTTACCACTATATAAAATGAACGAATCAATATCTAACTCTATTATGTCTGCTTCAGTACAAGATGGTGTTTTTAAAATGATTTGTTTGTTTTATTTATTAATTTATATAAATTATTATGTTTAGACTTTACTGGAAAATGACCGTCAATTTGATGTCCTGTAAACAAAAAGTAAAAAGTGATAATATACCGTCTCATTGAAACCATCAGTACAACGGGATTTTCCTTAAAGAAAGAACGCAATATGTATGGAGCTGTCCTCATTATGTATAAAGTTATCTTAAATAACATTAAAATGTAAAATATTATGGTAATCCAGGGAATATAGATATATATGGTTATAATTAAAAATAATCATTATATACGACAAAGCCCAAACAATAGTTAAAAATTGATTTCGCCCAGGATCGAACTGGGGACGTTCTGCGTGTTAAGCAGATGCCATAACCAACTAGACCACGAAACCAACTAATTGTGATTTTCTGAGTTTTATTTATAGTGTTCAACCTGGATAGGTATCCGGGTAAAATTTACATAAAAGTTTTTAGAATTGAGTGAAAAATGCTATAATTTAGAAAGTAGCAATAGTTAGTTATTACAATTTTATGTTTAGTAAGAAATTATTACTAACTGTTCAATATGGTTCTAGAACATCCTTTCAGAATGATTAGTAATCAAGTATTACTAATTATCTCTTAAGAGTCTAGAACATGTTTCAAGAACATTTAGTAAGAATACTATCAATATTTGGTAGACTGTTTTCCTTTTCCAAAAGTATAAAAGGACCACATATTCTAACTTTATATATATACAATCTTCCTTATATAGACTTTGTAAACGTAAGTTTGAAATCGAGAATATACGATTAGTATTCGAGTTGAAATTATCGGACATAGTTATAGATATTCAAATGTATAATCTTGTAGTTTATTTTATGTTATATAAAGTAAGTCTATATAAGGAAGATTGTATATATATAAAATTAGAATATGTGGTCCTTTTATACTTTTGGAAAAGGAAAACAGTCTACCAAATATTGATAGTATTCTTACTAAACATTCTAGAAACATGTTCTAGACACTTATGAAACAATTAGTAATACTTGCTTACTAATCATTCTTAAAGAATGTTCTAGAATCATATTGAACAGTTAGTAATAATTTCTTACTAAACATAAAATTGTAATAACCAAGTATTGCTACTTTCTATATTATAACAGACTTACTTTATATAACATTAAATAAAACTACAAGATTGTACATTTGAATATCTATAACTATGTCCGATAATTTCAACTCGAATACTAATCGTATCTTCTCGATTTCAAACCTACGTTTACATGTAGGGGAAATAAATACAACATTATGCAGTATATATCACGTGCTATTATATATACGGCAGTGCAGTACACTCTAAATTCTATTTATATTAGCTACCTTCTCCTTCAGATAGGTTAAGCTAATATTAACCTTTTTAGTGCTGCCGTTACATTTTAACATTGACAAACCATCCCATTGGTTGAACATGTACAAAACTAACAATGCATTTAGAACAACTGCTTTCAATATTCTTTCTAACGATCCGACATTCGACAAATTAGTTCATAGTTAGGAAAAAGTTTCGAAGAATTATTGGCGATCATATTCTCAGAAACACAATTTCCAGAGAGATATCGCGATGCACCAGTATATTAATCATTATTTGAGTCATAAAGTAATTATATAGCCAGTAGATTAGTCTTAAATACTGAGTATATACTTAGTGCCAAAGGGCATCCCATGACACATTCTTCCTGACCGCATTCGAAAACCCAGCTTTGTATTTCACCCAAATTCTAAGTTCATCGTGAGTTTCAGTGGAATTCCTTTCTTGGTTACCAGAATTCGCATTATGACTAGCTTCTTTTTGTTGTTGTTGGGTACTATTGATATTTTCGTATTGATTTTTAAAAAATTCAATAGAGTTGGCATTTGTCTTTTGCATTTTATTTTTATTCTCCTCAATAACTTCTTTCTCCTTTGTAGTTTCTGATATATGTCTTTTCAAAACCCGTTGTTCTTGGTATTTCGCTAACAATAAATTGTATGTTAATGGTCTCTTTGTAATAAGTTCTTTCATTCTATGAGGATCCAAGAGAACAATTTTATCAATTGGCGGACTAATACCCAATACTGGCCTACTTTCCGATGCCTCTTGTTGTATTTGTAATAATTCTAAATGAAACTCTTTTAATATTGCCAACAATGCGGCAGCTATAATATTTTTAGTCTTTAAATTTTTCGTCCTGGTTAAGTCACTAGATATCATATAATCAAGGTATGGTAATATTTCAAAGATCAAAGAGTTTTTATTAATAAATGCTGCAACAGTAGGTGCTTCGGTGGATATATTAGATATTATGAGATTAGCAATATCGAGATTTGCTCTACTTATATCGCGAGTTTGGAATTCAATATTTTTAATTCTTAAGTCTTCTTTATTAGCAATATCCCCAAAATTTTGGAAAAATACTAAAGGTACGATAGCTGAATATCGTATCAATTCACCATTATGATGATATAATGATTGGTTCATCAAATCATGGAAATATAACCAATCTGCAATTTCTTTGGGTTTTTGTACACCTCTATCAGAATATTTTACAGCTGGGAACAAAGTATAACAACCTTGCAAGATTCTATCGTAATTACCATTCATCTCTACTTCATGCAATAATTTTTTGAATTGTTCTTTAACATCACTATGTGGATCTTTCTTGAATAATCTGTTGACTAATAGATACCATGACATTGATAAATCTTTACTACTAGATTCCCAAGTATTTGAATTATTCCCATTTTCTGATGATCCTTTTGGGTTCACATTTTTGAATTTATTTTGCGTGGCCATAAATTGCAAATTATTAATACAATTTCTGACGTCACCTTGTGAAAGATCGATCAAATCGTTTAGTGTCTTAACTGATAATTGCAATTTCTCTTTGTCACAAATATCTAACAATCTTTCTTGTATTGCCGAATCTGAGGGTCTCTTAAAGGCAACAATTTCACAATATGGTTTTAATTTTTCTAATGCTGGTGCATATATATTATTACAAATTGCAATAATTGGACGTAACAATAAATTTGCACTTTTCTTCTTTTTCTTACCCTTTGATTTAAATGTATGATTAGTATTATTGTTATTTCCATTTGCTTGCATATATCTCAATTTATTTGTAGCTTTGATATCTTTATTTATAATATCGATTAATACTCTGACGAACCCATTCTCTACACTACCATCAATTTCATCTGCAACTAGACACACGGGTTTCTTATGTAATGTCTTATTAAACAAAGTATTATGGATTTTGTCCTTAACCACCTGACCTGCACGTTCATCACTTGCATTAATTTCAGTTACTTGAAACCCAGCTTGTTTACAAACAACATGAGCCACAGAGGTCTTACCAATCCCGGGAGATCCATGTATCAGAAGAATTTTCCTCCTGGGTCTCATTAGTGGGTCAGGTTCTTGGTCCTGATCTTTCTCATTAAACGAAGGTATTTTCCCTATCTGTTCTTTGAATACTACGGGTGACCAATCTCTTAACCATTTCAAGATTCTTCTATTCGTCTTTTCATTCCCTACTAAATCTAAGAAATTCTTGGGACGCCACCGTTCAACCCACAATTGATGGTCCCTATCTGCAGCGTGTTTATCATGATCGTGGTGAGTGTGTGTTGTTGCCGTTGAAGTCACTTCAGTGTCATTACTGCGAGCTTCTATTCTATCCAGCAATGCACTGATATTTATACCATAAGAATCATCCTGTTTCCATTCGCTGTTAGCTTGATTCAATCCCAGGATATCGTCACCATATCCATTTTGTTTATTTATCTCTTTCTTCTTCTTCTTCATAGATACTTTTAAGCCATCACCACTAATAAATTGTAATAATTGTTCAGTATCATTCGAGGTCCCTTCAGCATCAGCATTACCGTCAAAATCAAACAGCAGACTCTTCCCAAACGTAAACTCGGATACCGGCACCTCTGACATAGTGTAGATATATATGCTACCAGCTCGCTAACACCCTGAAAGTACCCTCCTAACTCCAAACTAATAACTTAAATATAAGTTAGTGTTCTAACTATCCATGGATGTTTTTTATATATGTATTGAAAACTAATTTTTCGTGTCGCGTTCCTGTCTCTCCCTCTGCCGCCGTTCGAATCCTCCATGACGCAAAAATACGAAAATACCGCAGATTTTTCCTTTTTTTCGTTTTCCCAAAAAAATTTTCGTTCAAAATCACAAATCTTTCGTCTTTTGTTTGTTTGTTTGTTTGTTTGTTGTTACAGTAACTATTCCAGTTGACACGAGAGCTTTTCTTTCACATCGTCAATGTACGTAATCACTTTTTGCATTGCACACAGAGACTGGGAAATGAGATTCTAAGAGTAATGGAAGTCTTTTGCCAGTCATATAGGCCATTTCAATCACTTAAGAGAGAGATTATTTGATCAGTTGTGTTTTTTTAGTCCCTGGTAGTTATCTTATTGTTATTCTTGTTTAGAAGAGGAAGATCAAGACACTGTTCCTATTTTATCTACAATGGTTAGCGTATGTGATATTTCCTTTTTGTTTTGTTTTGTGTGACTAGTTAGATCGATTTTAGAGATAGGAGAAACATTTTTACGATTTTGATCTACATCATATATATTTGATGATAGACTGACTCCATTATCACGATCATTCAGTTACACTAGACTCAATTTTTTACTTATTTATTTATTTGTTTGTTTGTTTTACTAACTATTTTATTTATTTATTTTTAATTTTTAATTTTGATGATTAGGCTCAAGAACAAGAATTGTTAGACTCATATCCACAAAAATGTCAAGAAGGTTCTCTACCTGGTACTCCAGGTAATTTAGAACCAGAACAAAAGACCGCTTTAGAAGAATTCAGAAAGGCCTTAGAAGATGCTGGTTTTGATGAACGTCTGGATGATGCTACTCTATTACGTTTCTTAAGAGCAAGAAAATTCGATATTGCTTTAGCCAAAGAAATGTTTGAAAATTGTGAAAAATGGAGAAAAGAATATGGTACTAACACTATCTTAACCGATTTCCATTATGATGAAAAGCCTCTTGTTGCTAAATTCTACCCACAATATTATCATAAGACTGATAAAGATGGTCGTCCATGTTATTTTGAAGAACTGGGCGCTGTCAATTTACCAGAAATGATTAAGATCACTACTGAAGAACGTATGTTGAAGAATTTGGTTTGGGAATATGAATCTGTCGCTAAATACAGAGTCCCAGCTTGTTCTAGAGCAGCTGGTTATTTGGTCGAAACCTCCTGTACAATCATGGATCTAAAAGGTATCTCCATCTCTAGTGCTTACAGTGTCTTAAACTACGTTAGAGAAGCTTCTTACATCAGTCAGAACTTCTACCCAGAACGTATGGGTAAGTTCTACATGATCAATGCTCCATTTGGGTTCTCTACTGCTTTCAGATTGTTTAAACCATTTTTGGATCCTGTTACCGTCTCAAAGATTTTCATCTTAAGTTCTTCTTATCAAAAGGAATTGTTGAAACAAATCCCTGCTGAAAACTTACCAACTAAATTTGGTGGTAAATCCGAAGTCGACGAGGCTACTGGTGGGTTATATTTGTCTGATATCGGTCCATGGAGAGATCAAAAATATATTGGCCCAGAAGGTGAAGCTCCAGAAGTCTTCTCTATGAAATAGATCTATTTTCACAATGATATACATACAAACACACGCACACACACACAAACAAACATATATATACTTACAAAGATAGGATATTTATATAAATTTTTTTATCAATTTTAATTTTGTTTTCTATAAATAGATTTTTGATCAAATTTTCTTATATATCGATGCCTATTACAGAGATGAAATGGGGTTTATAATCCCATGGGTACACCTCGATATACTGTAGATACATAATTTTCATTATATCTGAAGAGGAATGATAGTAATTGTTTGGAAAAATTGAGTAAATATGGTTTTTATAAATAAAATATTTATTACATGATAGCAACTATGCTTCTTTGATTTTGTTGAATGTGTGTTCCGGTTGCTATCCCACATTGGAACGTGACAGAGATACCAAATGAAAAAATACAAGGTACTGGTAAACTACTATAATTTATAAATAACTGGTTCAACCACTTTAGTCCAATCACACTTTTAACAGGGTCTATATGGAGCTTAAATGAGCCATGTCTGAAATCGAAGCTGAGTTGAAGAAGACATAGTAGAGTTCAGGTCGGTGTTTGTTTATGATGGGAAAATTGTAAATTAGACATCTTCTATTTAACTGAACAAATTTTATTATATTACAAAATCAACTTATAGTCGTCTGATCTTTTTATATCTTATATAAAAATATATAAAGTAAATTATGGAAACAATTATATTCATAAATGAAATATTGTTCCATTTATATATGTTGGATTATCATTGTCGTGATTATAGACTCACTCGATGTTAAACAGAGTTGCTGTTGTTAAACTGCTCATCTATGGTTATAATTAAAAATAATCATTATATACGACAAAGCCCAAACAATAGTTAAAAATTGATTTCGCCCAGGATCGAACTGGGGACGTTCTGCGTGTTAAGCAGATGCCATAACCAACTAGACCACGAAACCAACTAATTGTGATTTTCTGAGTTTTATTTATAGTGTTCAACCTGGATAGGTATCCGGGTAAAATTTACATAAAAGTTTTTAGAATTGAGTGAAAAATGCTATAATTTAGAAAGTAGCAATAGTTAGTTATTACAATTTTATGTTTAGTAAGAAATTATTACTAACTGTTCAATATGGTTCTAGAACATCCTTTCAGAATGATTAGTAATCAAGTATTACTAATTATCTCTTAAGAGTCTAGAACATGTTTCAAGAACATTTAGTAAGAATACTATCAATATTTGGTAGACTGTTTTCCTTTTCCAAAAGTATAAAA